>NW_010552128.1:0-346 GCF_000687285.1 Phaethon lepturus
CGTAAAAATCGCTGCTTAGTGTCTGTGTGTGTTTCTGTTTGGTAGCAAGGCGATACGGAAATACCTACAGGCTCAAAGGGAGCGCAGCCTCCGTACATTTAGGGGTGGTCGCAGTATCAGCGGTGCCTGGCATGAACCTTCTTTTGGGAAGCCAAAACATCCAAGCCCAAGGAATAGCCCCCCAAGATGAATGGGGCAGTGGAAATGCCAGCTCGGGCTTTCGGCGTTGCTCCGAGTTGGACGGGAATCGTCTCTTCCCTTCGATTCGCGGTGAGGTTTCCCTTTCTCTGCAGGGTCTCCGTGGGAGTCGGTACAGGTCGGAGAGTAAGTGGTGGTGGTGGGGGGG
>NW_010552128.1:425-6183 GCF_000687285.1 Phaethon lepturus
TTCCGCCCAAACGCCTGCTACCGCCAAGCTGGAGTGGATGGCGTTTGCCCCGCAGGGTAGCAGCAGGCTGCGAGTGAGTTTAAGCGGGACGCGAATCGGCGTAAGTGGCGGTAGGTACTTCCGCGGTGCGCCGCCGCTGCGGTTTTGGGGTTGGGCTGGGGTTTTTCCTCAGTGGAGGTGAGGAAGTGAGAGCCCCGGTGAGCTGCGGGTCTGGGACGGGGCCGCGCTGCTGCTGGCGTGAGGCTTCCTTACGGCTCTGACCGTCCCGGGGATGACGCCCGCTGTAGCCCTGATTTGGGTCAGGGTCTTTCCCCTCTCCAGGCAGAAAACCTCTCTTAAAGCAGAGAGACACGTGGAGGCTGCTCAGGAGGAGGGGTGCAGGCTGCCCGGTGCTCGGCATGCTCCGAGCACCGCTCCTGATGTTGTAAAACACCCGTGTAGTAATAGAAAGCCACACCAGCGATAATTAAACTGCTGAATTTGCTCGCGGAGTGTTACCGTGTTTGAGGAGATTAATTTAGCCGAAACAAGCAGTTGGGTGACCGCGGTATTTAATGCAAATTTCAGTGCTCGCTTAAATGGTACCGGTTCTGGTGTTGCCTGCGTGGGTCCCGGCACGGGACCGTGACGGTGCTGGGGATGCCCCGTGGTGCTGCCTGGGAAGAGCAGTGCCGCTGTCCCCGTTACGAGGGTTGGCTGCAGCTGGTGGCCGGGCTGCGTTTGCCAGCTGAATGTCCCTCTGTTAGGTGATGTTGTGAACAGCCTGGTAGTCCACTGATTTTTTTATGGGGTTTTTTTTTTCCCCTCCCCTAAATAATGCATTGCAGCTCTGCAGAAAAAGAGCTATTGTTCCCTCGGCTACGGTATCCCCTGGTGAAATACCAGTAGCGTTATATCAGTTTGAGTCACCGCGGCTTCTGGAAGGGGTTTTTTAGCTTGCTGGGCTGTTCCTGCTTCCTCCTCTCCCCTGAGAAGGAGTAAAACCAAAGGGAGAGGAGCCGCTGCTGGGAGCCGTGTAATCTGGCAAGGTTTGGCAGAGCCGACTGCCGAGAGCCTTGTGGGAAATCCATTTGCCAGCGTCTAGTAGGAAACTCGGCTCGAGCAAATTGTGCAGGAGGTAAAAGGAGCCCAAAGCAACAGTTTTTAGAGAACCGAAGCTGTCAAGGGCAGGAAACGCGTGGCGAGAGCTTGCTGCGGCGGGGCGCAGGGAACGGGGTGGAGATGCCGTCAGTGCGGCATGAGACGGGGGCTGCTTGGGGAACGCGTAGCTGTGCGGAAAGTGAAATTCTTGGAATGGGAAAATTAATGTTCAGTTCCATTTTGGCTTTAAAAGCCGGTCAGGACCTCGTGGTTTTCCCCGCTGCCTTTGGCTGCGGAGGGATTAACAGGCGTCTGTTGCCTCCCTTTTGCGTGGCCACATTCCTTATTTTTTTCCAGGGGCGCGGCCGTTCTTCGTCTCGCTCGCTGTGTGTGCATCAGGAGATTACAGCTGGGGGCGGGGAGTCAAATTTGGATATCCTCGTGGAATTTTTTTCCCCTCTGCCTGCTGAATGGATGCAGCAGCTAGCGAATCCCCTCCTGGCTACTTGGGGCTCCTGTGCTGGCAGGAGCATTGGCGGAAGGATGCAAAGAGCAAGAGCAAGGCTCGTGGGAGGCTTCTTGCCCTGAAAGGTCCAAGGGGGATGCGGGAAACCTCGGTGAGCCACAGGGAGCTTGCTTTCGGATTCTGGGCTGTGCCTCTTCAGGCTCCATGTTCAATACCTTTATTGATGATCTGGATGAGGGGATAGAGTGCTCCCTCAGTAAGTTTGCAGATGACACCGAGTTGGGTGGGAGTGTTGATCTGCTGGAGGGTAGGGACAGGCAGAGGGACCTGGACAGGCTGGATCGATGGGCTGAGGTCAACTGTATGAGGTTTAATAAGGCCAAGTGCCGGGTCCTGCGCTTGGGTCACAACAACCCCACACAACGCTACAGGCTTGGGGAGGAGTGGCTGGAGAGCGGCCCGGCGGAAAGGGACCTGGGGGTGCTGGCTGACAGCCGGCTGAACATGAGCCAGCAGTGTGCCCAGGTGGCCAAGAAGGCCAACAGCGTCCTGGCCTGTATCAGCACTAGTGTGGCCAGCAGGAGCAGGGCAGTGATCGTGCCCCTGGACTCGGCACTGGTGAGGCCGCATCTCAAATCCTTTGTTCAGAGCTGGGCCCCTCACTACAAGAAGGACGTTGAGGTGCTGGAGCGTGTCCAGAGAAGGGCAACAAAGCTGGTGAGGGGGCTGGAGCACAAGTCTTATGAAGAGCGGCTGAGGGAACTGGAGTTGTTTAGTCTGGAGAAGAGGAGGCTGAGGGGAGACCTTATCGCTCTCTACAACTACCTGAAAGGGGGTTGTGGCGAGGTGGGGGGTTGGTCTCTTCTCCCAACTAACTAGTGATAGGACGAGAGGAAATGGCCTCAAGTTGCGCCAGGGGAGGTTTAGATTGGATATTAGGAAAAACTTCACCAAGAAGGTGGCCAAGCTTTGGAACAGGCTGCCCAGGGAGGTGGTGGAATCACCATCTCTGGAAGTGTTCAAAAAACGTGTGGATGTGGTGCTTCAGGACATGGCTTAGGGGACACAGGGGCACTGGATTAATGGTTGGACTTGATAATCTTGAAGGTCCTTTCCAACCTTAGTGATTCCATGATTGTTTTAGCTTTAGATATTTAGATCCCAATTCTGCAAAGAGATGTACATAACTCTACATGATTTCAGTAACAGCACGCCCTGGCCTGTTCAAGTTTAAAACAGCATGAGACATCCAATCCAACACAAAAATACGACGCGTACTCAGCCACCCATTGCAAGGAAATTGTAAGGGGTTGAGAGAGAAAGCATTAAAGCTAATATGGAACCAGTATTTCAATGTGCTTAAGCACGACTCCTTAGGCAGACTTACCATGAACTGAGCCACTGCCTTAATGAAGAAAACCCGGTCCTGTTCTGTCTCCACATCAGGAGGAATATCAGTCTGAGGTTCATACCTGTGGAAAGAAGCACGTGTAGATTCTGACAGGAAATACATGTCCAATATTAAAGAGACTGGTTCATTTGCGAGGAAAAAAAAATTAAAAAAAAAAATCAAACACAACAAGCATGTATGAGACTGGAAAATAAATCTTTAGCTCCTACTGAAGACTGCGGTATCCAGTATCCAGACCCTCCCTACAATGGGTTTGTGCACAAACTGCAAAAGCTGTAAAACCTGAGACTCTTCTCCAGAAGGAATTGTTACTGTGGGGTCCTGAACACATCTTTCCAGTCAGGTTTGCAAAGGAGCAAAACTTAGCTGGCTCAATCAAGTCTGCGAAATACTTATTTTCAGAAGTAATTAAATCTACTTAAATCACAAGCTGCTTATATAAATCGAACTAAACTTAATCATGTGTGGCTTCACAATTTAAAACATTGGGCATACGACTGAGTTAAACTCCCAGTCTTTCCGCTGGTACGTTAACGTGGCTTGTACTAGATTACTATCGTTGGTAATAACAAAAACAGCCACCTTGTCCTTCAAGATGTTGTTACACTTTTCCCACGCTCTCAAAATACACAAGAAAAGTTCACACTCAGACATCATTTCACATATATTACTTTCAAAAGAAAAAGAAACTTATGAAAAAGCAAATGGAAAGACTGATAAATGCTTTAAAAAAAAAAAAAAAGCACTAGTGAAATGCAGAAACTTCTAGAAGTCACCAGCCTACAGGAACCAGGTAAGAAAAAAAGTAAATTCCCAGTCTCATAAAAGGCTTCGAGATTTTCAGCATTCAGGCAAAAAAGCATCTTTGCTTTCAAAGCACATTTGAAACGATGAGCAAGGCACGTGCAAAGTGCTTTAAAGTGTAACTGAAAGGCTTCTAGAAGCTGTCTGCCTGCGTCAAGTGTAGTTCTGACCCACAACAGAAAAGGATGCCAGAGTCCAGTCGCTATTTGGTCTGAAAATGAAGCTCTTCACTATTAGGCAGAAGGTTCCCAGTAATCTTATCACACAGAAGTTTAAGCTTTTAAAAGTGTTCCAGTTCATGAGATAAACGTATTTTTAAAACAATATTTTTGTTTTCTTTCAATTGCTCTGCTATTTTACCGTTACATACTAGGGGGGAGACTGATTTATATGTTTACATATGAGTTGAAAACAACCAGGAACTGAGAACCTCAGTGTAACAGCAGTATTTTAAAGAATATTTAGGTAATTTAATCCAAGTAATTGTGAATGATTGTAAGTATTTCCCTATTTTATTACCATTGCAACAGTATTCAGCAAATTTCTAACAGCTTGGTAATTAAACTTAATGGATACCAATTATGAATCCAGGCAAAAAAATAGCGATCACACAAATGGGTCACTGTCATATTTTCAGTTGTAATATTCTACCTTATGAGTAGCTTAAAAAACTTATTTTTTTTACTCACATGGAAAAAAAAGATCATGTATCATTTGATTAGCATCTCAGGTTTCATAAATATTTAACCCAAGTCTGACAGTGGGTTAAGTGGGCATAAAACTACAATTGGATAGTAGCAGACTAGTACTGCATAATTTCTTTTTTTTAAAACATGGCACGGATGCTAGACAATAGGATGTTGAATCAACAACTGTAGCAACAAGGTAAGAACTGCCTGTATCTTGCTAAGTTCTGACTGTATATCACCCTGTTTGGGGTACAAGGTCAGATACAGGCAGAATAGTAATGGAGTTTGTAGAATATGTGAAAGAGATACAGCTACTTTTGGATAAGTACGCCCACCTTCAGGATGCAATCTCTGCCAGGACTGAGTCGTCGTATTTTCTACTTCAGCTACTATACAACTTTAGTTGCTGTATAATTAAACTAAAAACCTGCAAACTTAACTACCACATTTTCTGCTCGATTGTTTAGAAGAGTAGACCTCAAAGAATGCCTAAATATGGTTATGTTCCTCTTTAAACTTCTTAATACAGTTTGACACCCAAACATGAGCTCCAGGCATACATATCGCATCCCAACATCAGCCCCAGCATTCATTAGCCTAATCACCAACCTTTTCACTAGCCAGAGAAGCACTTCTGAGACAAGCATGAAGTTTGGGGTATGGAAATTCTCCATAGATATTAGTCGGGGATACCCCAGCGCCCTCATCATCTCAGTAAAATCTGAAAGACAAGCAAGAGCAGGGATTCCTTCTTACATATGCAACATGGCTGTTAACCATGTTCCAGTTCCCACAGCGTGCTGTTCATTTACCGTCAGATATACCCCGCTCAAAGTACTGTTAAAAAAAACTTCTGAACGGATTAATTTTAAAAAAATGATATCACTTCAATGGAAAACACGCCTGAGTAAAAAGGCGACTTTTTAACAAGAGATTCACTGGGCAGAAACAATGCTTAAAACAGCTTCCCTCTACAAAAAGCACCATTTAAACGAAGTTAACTGTGGCCTGCGGCGATCACCGCTACGCAGAGGCGATGCCAGCCCCGTCCGCTGCGTTTATTATGCCCTGTTAAAGCGCAGCCTGCCAGTTAATTAAAATAAAAGGCTCCAGCCCTGCAGCAGCCTTTGCTGTAGCCCCCGCCTGAGGCACCGGTTAGGCCCCAAGCGCCCCTCACCCGCCCGCGCTGCCTCCCGGATCTCCCAGGGAAACTACAAGAAAGAAGAAAAGCGGGACCCGCTCGGCTGCTGAGCACCCAACGGGGCCGGAGCTGCTCTGCAGGCCGCGGCAGCCCGGGGCGAGGAGGCC
>NW_010552129.1:0-4069 GCF_000687285.1 Phaethon lepturus
TCTAACCTTAATGATTCTGTGATTCTGTAAACTGAAGGGACTGAATGTTTTACGGAAGTGCAAAATGCTACTGAAATTTGTTCTAGTAATGTTTTCTTTGCAGGAGAAGGATGATAAGTTTCTCATGATGAAAAATCCCTTGTTAATTTTTAAGCTTTTCAGAAAAGATAGATATGCTTCATGATATCATGCAGAATGCATGGATTCCTTTAATGGCTCAGGTATCATAAATCACATGAGTTTTTATTTACTTTTAATATAATCATAGACTCATAGAATCTTTGGGTTGGAAGGGCCTTTTAAAGGTCATCTAGTCCAACACACTCCCTGCAGTGAGCAGGGACGACATCTACTAGATCAGGTTGCTCAGAGCCCCATCCAACCTGTCCTTCAATGTTGCCAGGGATGGGGCATCTACCACCTCTCTGGACAACCTGTGACACTGTTTCGTCACCCTCATTGTGAAAAATTTCTTCCTTATATCTAGTCTGAATCTGCCCTCTTCTATTTTAAAACCATTACCCCTTGTCCTATTGCTACAAGCCCTGCTAAGAATTCTGTCCCTCTCTTTTTCATAGGCCCCTTTTAAGTACTGAAAGGCTGCAACAAGGTCTCCCTGGAGTCTCCTCTTCTCCAGGCTGAACAACCCCAACTCTCTCAGACTTTTATTCGTAGGAGAGGTGTTCCATCCTTCTGATAATTTTTGTAACCCTCCTCTGGACCCGCTCTAACAGGTCCATATCTTTCCTGTGCTGAAGGCTCCAGAGCTGGATGCAGTACTGCAGGTGGGGTCTCACCAGAGTGGAGTAGAGGGGCAGAATTACTTCCCTCAACTTGCTGGCCACGTTTCTTTTGATGCAGCCCATGATACGGTTGACCTTCTGGGCTATGAGCACACATTCCTGGCTCATCTCTATAGAAGAGTTCAGCAAGATGGAAAGTAAGTCTCAGATTGTTTTGCTGAACTCATTCCTATAGGTTTATAAATATTTTACAGTGGCCTTCAACTTGCAGAGCAAATATTTTTGTCTCCCTACATGATGACAGTCATACGTATTGTGGTTCTGCTGCATGGCAGAAGGGGAGGGCTCAAAGAACAGGTAGTGATGGGTCTCTACCACCTTTTCTCTAAGAACAGGTCTGCACTGAAAGCTGAGGGTGTGGGATGAGCTCATAGCCATAAGCAGCTTATATCCAAGCAGAAAGATTGGTGTCTCATAGTGATTTCAAAACTGTCTGCTTGCCATTTCCTCATGTGATCCAGCTCATAGGCTGTTGCATGGGGGGACTGTGGTAGCTGGCAGAGAGTAATTTTGGCACCGTCTGCAACACCCTGAGAGGTCTTCTGTTCACAACTTGGTGTGGAGTCCATTTGCAAGAGTTTTAAGGAGCTATTTACTGGGCAGCAAGATTTGCTTATGTAATCCACCAAGAAGGTATTAAGTTTTTATTAAAAATGCTGCAAGGTCCTTTCAAAATAAAGCCAAGCAAAACTGCTAGTAAAACTTTGTTATCTGTGGATATATGCAGAAATTCATTTGGTCCATAACATCTTGCATTAATTTCCCTTCCTTTTTTAAGATATATTAAATGGTCATATGCATTATGTAAATTAATAAATTATCCACCCTGTACGACTATAAAAGCTATTCAGGTGGACCCCTCAGAAAAATTAAAGCACATCAATACTGCCTGTTTCAGGCTTCCTATGTGGAAATAGCACATGATAGCTATGTATCAATGGCCCCCCAATACTAGTTACACAAAGTGATTTTCAGCAAGAGGGCTCTAATGGTTCAAGAGATGCAGTCATCTAAAAATAAATCATCCTTTTCCAAAGTGCCCACAGCAGCACATCATAATCAGAGTTGATTACATTTGCACCCTACATCAAATGGATGTAGCACAGTGCACCAAATCACAGAGACCTAATGGTTCACACCTGGCAGATAGGTATTTGACATTTTCACTCTATTAATGTAAGTGTTCCTGAAGCATGGGATTCATAATACCAGGCTCTACTATAGTGTAGCAAAGAGCTATCTCAGTTAAGGTGCATCACCCTGTCCGTTGACTTCTTTTAATATAACAGGATCTTCTTCAGTCATAGATCATAGAAAAGATTTTGTTCTGTCTGTACAGTGTTTGCCTCCCTATCAAGACAGCAATGTAACTTTTCATCTTTCCTCTTTCCTGTACCATCCTGATCAGAATGACCTGGTTTCCAGTGTCCCAAGTCTGTAGACTAACTAACAGCTTAAATACCATTCTTTCTGTCTAGGCATGGTGAAAACTTTCTGTTTGGGCTTTTCTCCCTTTTTTTTTTTGAAAGAGTATGTATGTGTATCTTACTTATTCTGCATACAAGTAGTGAGATCTGGTCTTTTAATTTTGTCTGTATTCCTCTTTCCTCCAGTAGATCTGTCATCTTCTATCATATGTTTCTTATGCACGTTGAACAGGTGATAAACTGGCTTATTCAACAACCTGTCTTGTTTAAAACCGCTTGTTGTGGTCAACCCATGCTTTCCGTTACACTTTTTTCTTGTACTATTTCACATTCTTCAGGATTTCAACCTTTCTGATGATCTTTTCTGCTTAACCATCAGTAGTCTGCCTCCTCCATGTTGTGAAGAATGCTTCTCCTCCCTCCTGCTTAACTTTGCATAGCCAGGTGGTTAAGAGAAATACTAGAAATGTTCTAAGTATGTGAGATGCTTAGCAGTTACAGCTTTGAATAAGTTTTTGAAAATTATTAAAATAAGAATGAAAATACATTAGTTAAAGCTCAATCAGCTTAAACTTCCTAAAATGGAGTTATTTTTAATCTGAAGACATTTACAGTCTTAGAGGCTTTAATGATACAGGTTCTCCCTCACCTGCTCTCCCTCATGTACCCTGATCTCTGGTATCTTGAGATTTTTTGCAGGATGCTTTGGAGGCCACATGCTAATACCTTTCATACCTTTTATCCCCTCCTGATTATTGCATAGTTTTGCCGTGTTGTGGGTCTTCATAATATGTTTCATATGTGTAGATGAGATGATGTAAAGATGATGATGTAAAGATGAGACTACTTTCTCATGTCAGGATTATTGCAAGACTTCTGTGCTGCTTATCTATGTTCAAATTTGTCATGCACATAATCCAAACAGGTGTGAAAATCTTTTGTTGCCTTTACTATTGGCTAGCAGATACTGCAACAAAAATAATAGGTATGGCTAATTTTTACCTGAAGATCTCATCTTGATCTTTCCACAGACAAACCTGCCATTGACATAAAAGTGGATTTTTCCTGAGGAATGGAAGGGTTGGGCCCAAGATGACAGAGTTATGTATGCAATTTAGGAGCTCAAATTCAACTGACTCAGAGGTAGTGGATGTATAATTGGGGGATGCTGCACACATTCCTTGCAAAGAATTAGTGTCTTCATTAGTATTCAGCACAATGACTTCCCAGAACATGTTTGATTGACAAAGCGCATACAAATACCTTCTAAAGCTTTTATAGGAAATAAACAACGTCCTGAGGCCAAATTCCTTGTCAGTAGTCTTGAGTTTTAGCAAGCAAGCAATTTATCATGTTCAGCCCACACAGGTGACAAATCTGCATTGTAGATATTATTGTACAAAAGCACTTGCAAAACTTTGGGTTTAATTTTTTTTAACTCCTTCAAGGAAAGGACTGATCAGCAGCTACATTTCTGGTATGGGATTGCTCTTTATTTTTTGAAGTATCAGCATGCCCAGGAATTTTACATATTCGCATGTCATGAGTATCACTGAGCTCCTACTGCTTACTTCCAAAGTCTGGTCGGAACAACAGGTGAGACTTCACTGCCATGGTGTGAATAGCTAATAAGAAAATAACAGCTATGTGCAAAAACCAAAATTAAAGATAGCCAGAAGCTTAGGGAGATAGAAGTCTGAATCTCCCATTTACTTTAGGCAGCACTACTGATCAGTTATTTTCTTTTTTCCTATTCGACTTTTAAAATACTGATGGTGTAGAAGCTAATGTATTTTTATGGGACAACTTTGGTATTGTTTCCTCTTCCTTGCAAGTAGG
>NW_010552129.1:4100-7411 GCF_000687285.1 Phaethon lepturus
AGTAGGAGATAACTATGCATTTTTAATATGAACTTGCACTCCAAACATTGAGTTTTTGAAATTTACTTTATGCTTAATCTGTGAGGAAAAGAGGAACTGATTCCCTTGAAGAATTTCCATAAACCTGGAACTTCAGTTGTTTAACTTCTAGTATTCCACTAAGTCATCCCTGGGTGTGCTTTCTCCAAAACAGAGTGGATTACTGTTGTACTCTGGATCTCATAGATTAAAATCTGACATACTGAAAGTAAAGAAAAAGGAGGAATGTAATATTTTTCTTTTTTTTTTTTTTATTATTGTTCAAATCTAGGAATATGGTGGAAATTAATTTGAGTAAATACTCTGCATGAAGAGGGTAGAGTGCCTGTAGGGACCTTGAGAAGAGCACAATGCACAGAGCAGACCTTGCAGAATTAAGTCTTGGAGACAGCTGTTAGTATAATTTTTTTTTTAATGTATAAAATCAGTGTACATACACTGATTTATATATGTATATATATTTATAGTGTAATAAAATCAATCATACATGACAAAAGCTCTTTCAAACACCACTTGGGACACTGGTAAAATTACTATGCATAGCAAGAAGCTTCAGCATATTCGAAACTCTTAACTTAAGATACACATAGTTATAGATACACATATAGATGTGTTTGTGTATTTATCTGTGTTAGCATTTGAAGGTAAAAGGAGGTTTCACATACCAGCACAGAAAAGACTTGCCAAAACCTGAACTGATATTGAGTAGGTTTTGTAGGATTCACAATTAACAAAAGAAAAAGAAATAATTCTAAATTATAAAATGTTCTTCCTTTAACAGTGAGATTTTGTTCAAGAAAAAAAGTGATTCTTAGTAGCTGCCATTGCAAATGGAACTAAAAGATAAATTATTTAGAATGCACAAACTGTGATGGAAAAATGGGTACTTAAATGAAATGTGTATGTGAAGAAAACTCAAAGATCGTTTAAGAGAATGGATGAATTAATTAAGGTTTGGTTTGGTTTGCTTTCCTTGAGAAAAAAAGCTTCTGCTGTTAATATTGATGGAAAGAATGATTACTTTGGAAGTAAACAGGTTTTTATTTAAGAAAGGAAACAATGTTAATCTTCTTAATCTACAAGGAATGAAGCAATAGACTCCTAAATAAGCAGTAAACTGCTGGAAAGTCACTCTTAATTCTTCTTCTCAAACAGTGTCTAATTCTAAGTATTCTTTGTAGTTCTAGAAGAATAAGGTGCCTTACTTTCTGTCCTTTCCCTCATGTATCCATAGTTCAGTCTCTCAAACTATAACGGTCCTGAATTCTTTAAGCAGTCCTTGATTACAACAATTCTTGGTAGTCCTGTAATTCTCTATGCATAGGTAGCTGGGATGTCAGGAATCTGATTTTAAAGAAACTCCAATTGATTTGTGTGCTGTTGAAAAAGCAGATGGGTTCTGTAGTCATTTTAGTGTAGGCTAATTGAGATGTTAAAGTTGTGGCATTTTATCTGAAACATATGCAGATCTTTCTGTAACCAACACTGTTCCTTGAGCAGTTATGTTCTCTAGAATCCAGGGTCTCTTGGGGTTTTTCCCTTTTTACTAGACAGTGATGAATGTGGAACATATTGATCATTTTAAGATGTCTTTAAAGAATGACAGTAACATGTTGGAGTTATGACCTGAAAACATCATAAACGTGTGTTTAGAAAAGTGTTTAGTTTAGTTATCTAGATATATTACAAAGCTTTAGTAAGTTGAATTCAAATGGAAATTCCTGATCCCAAGCATCCTTTCGTGGCATGTGGCAGGCTCACAAGGGTATTGTATTGATGAGGGGACACTTGGCCACAAGGAAAATAATGTTTTAAAATTATCTAACTGAACTGCTTTTTAAGGGTTGTTGTTATAATTTGTTTTATTTTTTGGAGATGTTCCTTTAGAAAAGTTTACAAAACCACCGAATTTTGACAGAAGGAAGCTTTTGTAAGGAACACATACTGGTGCATTTATGGTATGTAACTAAAAGCAGGATGAACGCTCCTGAAATAGTTGCATAGCTTCAAAGAAGATGCAAGCTTGAGCAAAGGGCTTCACTTACCTTATGATACAACTGTGGTGGACCTGTTCTTTCAGAATCTTTTCCTCTGAAAGGAAGAAAAAGAGCAGATATTTTTCATAGATAATTTATGTAAAATGTTTCTTGTTTTATTGATAAGAAAACCTGCTTACATTGAGAATTTGATTATTCAAGGCAATAGGAGACTGAAAAAAAGTCGGTAGCGCATTAGGCTACAGGATCATTACTACATGTAACATTTTTTTTTTTAAAGGAAAATAAAAACAAAAGTAACAGTTGTTGTGTCCTTGGCATAGAATAGCCGATCCACAAGCAGATAAAGTCTCAGAGTAATACACCTTTATTATCTTTATCAGATACTATTTTAATTTCTAAAAAGAAAAAAATTTCCAATTAAGAAACAATGAAGAAAAGTACAAAAGGATATATTTCTTTGAAACAGAAAAATCTTGAAAATCTTAAGTACCTGGAGATACTAAACTACTGGAAAGCCCGTTTTCACTAGTTTTTGTTCAATTTTCCCTATCTGAAAATATTATAAATTAAAGAGCCCTTTGTCATTTTCTAATGTTAATATATACTTTTGTTTTTATTGAGGTTGACTTAAATGGCTTATTTCCATTCATAGTGTACTTTTTCTCTTGAGACAGATAGTTATTCTTCCCATACTATTTTTCCAAGTGATGTTCTTAGCAATCTAAGATAACCAGCTCCTACATACAGCACAATGGCAAAGTTTATTAATTTTCTGTTTGATGCTAAAACTATTCTGATGAAAAAATATGTTCTGTTATTTTGCCTGTCCCTTGTGTTTTTTGACATAATATGCATATTTTCCCCTTTTAGTTAGTTATACACTTGTTAGTTAAGGTATTGTTAAATGATTTAAACACAATTGCAGAGAGCATTGTGCACTTGTAATTAAAAGCCAGGCACTTTCTTAAAACAATTTAAGTAGTTTAATTGAATACCAGATCATTTGCCTGGGTAAGGCAACTATGGGAAGATGTGAAGGAACTGTTGATGCTAAGTCCTAAAGGTTTTATCCAAACAAACTCAAATATGTTTCTTCTGTCCTAATAGTTGAACTTGGATCTTAAGAAATAAGGTATGTAATTGTTCATCTAAAAACAAACAAACTTTTGCTACAGCTCCAGTGATAACTGTTATAACTTAAGCCCAGCTAGACTTAAGAACTTCTAACTTGAAAGATTAAAACTTTAAAATTCTGCTGGATATTATTATTAT
>NW_010552130.1:0-2138 GCF_000687285.1 Phaethon lepturus
GGCCATCCCAACCACCCTCGCGTGGCCCCCCTCCCAGCAGGGACCTCTCCCCGTCCCTCGCAAGGCTCCAGCTACGACATTGCCCCAGGACCAAGTGTCACTATCGTTCCTCCTGCACAGTCAAGGCCATACAACACAAGCAGCGTGTTTTGATCGTTGTGCTTGAGCCAAACAGCAATTAACTGTACAGGGTTATTCATCCCCTTGCTGGCTGGGCTATGACACGGAGTTAACATTAATAGTTTAAGCAGGAGCTCCGTTGTCGCCAAATACTGCGTTGGCATCAATAGCCCTGGGGATGAGGAAAAGAGCTGCTTTCTGTAGCCATCACTCCCATCTCTTTTAAAGCACAGTAATATGAAGAGGAGAGTCTATGGGCTTTATTAGAAAAAGGAGAGGCTGCAAAACTCCAGCTTTCTATGGATTTTGATAATTCTTTGAGCATCCCTGCCAAAACACCACTCAGAGGCTGTCAAGTGGCCCTTTCTTAGACACGCTGTCCCTTCGGGGCACTCACCATTTGTTCCCTTCAGAGAGCAAGAGGCATGGCTACAGTGTCCCCCCCCCTTTCCCAGGTCCAGCTGTCATAGCGACTGCAACAGCTTTCGGGGGGCCTTAGAGGGAACTATTTCCAGCATGTACTTTGGAGGAGTCACCAGTTCATAAACATGACTCTGCCAGCGGCACAAAAAACCATGCCAACTATTACTGCCACAGATCTTGAAATAAATGAAGCTTTCTTGCCACTGTGTTGTGGTTTTGCCTTGTTAAGCTGCAATCTTCTCTTTCCAGCTCAGTGTATTTACCTGCATAAACTGGAACTAGTATGGAAAATCTTGGTATTCACAGGTGAGACAAGACTACTGCCACACTTCAGGGAAAGGTGGAAAGAAGAGGAAAGTGCCACCACAAATGTTTGTCCTGAGCCTGCTCAGATCCTGCATGCAAATTTGGAAATTCAAATTACATCGATTCTAGCAAACAGGTAACATGCATGAATGTGCACACTTGTGCAAGCAATGCAAGTATTTCTTTTTTGCCTCCAGTGAAGAGTTAAACCTGAACATTTTCAGGATATTTAGTAAGGTTAACTGAAAATAAATCTCTTGCAAGAACAGCACAGTATATCAGCCTCCTAAGAGCTGAATTACTTCTGACTTTACTACGTTCATCACTTTCTGTCCAGAGGTTTGACAACAGCGCAGTTACAGCTGACAATACACACAGCATGAAGAACCAGGGCCAAGGCTCAATCCCACTCCATGGGATTCAGGCCATAATCTTAGCCGCTGACTTCCAAAATTAGCCAAGCTATTTGCATTTCTCATACATACAATGTCTTTCTTTTGCTGCAAGAAGAGAAAAAGGGATTTCTTCTCGCCAAACACATCTTGCAGTAAGAAGACATCATAATGAGTCTACCAGCCCTTCATGCATAAGATATCATATGGAAAAAGCTACAGTCCTTGAGACTGTTGGACAAGCCTTACTTTTTCCCCTTGTTAGACCCGAGATGGACATGGGGAACAGCTGGGATGTTGTTTTTAAACAAGAGCAACCGATTTAATGAAATGTGAAATTTATGAGCTGGTCAGCCTTAGGAATAATTAAGTTCAGGGACCCTCTGGGATCCAGAGGGTTTCTCAGTAATGGAAAATCAGCTGTCTTCCTCTAGGATCTATAGGCTGCAATGAAGAAAGCTGTAACCCCTTTGGGTAGCCCAAGGTCTGATGTACCACGACTGGCATCATGAAACAGAAGTGAAATCCCAGTTGTGACCTGGAATAGCAAACTCCCAGTGCTTCTACTACACTACACAGCTGGCTTTTTCATTTCTTCTGTGCTTTTGTTTTCTTAACTGCCTCCAGCAATGTGAGCCTGGACTTTTGCAAATGGAAGCTGCAGCAGGAGCTCCAAGTCCAATTTTGGCTTAAAGAATGTAAATCCACTAGCAAAATTGCACACGTGTGGAAGCACCAAGTGGGGAGTGAAAAAGCTGGGAAGCCAAGGATGGGAAAGGCCAAAAACTGCATCCAGGGAGAGAGGAATGCAGGAAGAGAATAACGCATTTCCTTTGTACTCTTTTCAGTTCAGTGGTTGGTTTTCACCCGGGCAAACAAACTTCAATATTCTATCGC
>NW_010552130.1:2169-14762 GCF_000687285.1 Phaethon lepturus
ACCTACAGTAGGAAGAGTCCCCAGTCGCCAGGTTCGGGCTGTACCGCAGCTCGCCGCGGCAGCGTGCGGGATGAGCGGGGGGTAGCACTCCCTCCCCACTGCCAGCAGAGAACAGCCCTCCCTGCTCCAGACACCAGTTTGCAGAAGAAATAAATATATCCCACAGATCAGGGCAGCAAAGATCACGGTTCAACACTACACTGAGCATGTACACACGTACAGAGTGCCAGAACCTCCCCGAGTACTCCTCCAAAGCAAAATAACAGCAAAGCAAAACAATAACTGTAATAAACACAGCAGCTTCCAAAAGGGACAGATTTAGCCAGTTCCAGATAATAGGATGTGTTTGGTGCTCACAGTGCTGTCCTCTTCTCCTACACACCAAAGCATGAGACAACATTGTGCAAAACCCATCCCCAATATAGCTGGTATTACATGGTATCCAACCACCTCAACAGAGGAGCTCCACCACCTCCTGGGATGTTTCCAACACTGCCCAACACAAGTGCACCCTGTGCACCTCACAGGGTCCTGCTGCTCCTAAACCAGCTTCCCCGGCAGCGGCAGCTGCATTTTCTGCCCACCCAGATGCGCAGGGCTGCAAACAGAATATTCTGCAGGAGCCATCAGCCTCCACATCATGTTCCCAGCTCCGAGGGGCAGTCGGAAAACCAAGCAACTTCCAAAGCCATAAACTGAAATGGCAATGCAAACCAAGGAGAGTGGCCCAGGAGCTGCCGGGCTAAACCTGGCCCCAGGAAGCTTGGCCAGCCATCAAGCCAAGCAAAGCAAGGGGATTGCTGTGGCTACGCTGGCTCCAGGCCCAGGGCAGGGGCTGTGTTGGCCTGGTTTGCCGCAGGCAACTGGATCAAGACCTTCACCATTAGACCGGTCATCGCAGTGGCCCTTGGAGAAGGGGACTGGGGCAGCCCTGCCGCAGCCTGCCCCTTCTGCAGGGCTGGGGGGGTCAGCTCCTTCAGGTGCATCCATGGTCCGAGAGCAGCTCTGCCACTCTTGCCATCACAGAATAGAGGGTTTTTTCCTTTCTCCCTCAAAAAAGGTCCCAAAAGTCTTTAAGAAATAAATCACATGGTACCTTTGCAAAAACTTAATACCTGGCATTAGTAAGGAGCTGCCAAGACACTCTTATTTTTGAGACAGAAAACAGTCTTCTCAGAAATCCCAGTGTAGTAAATTAATCCCAGGAGGTAACAGACTGAGCTTTTGCTACTGTAAACAGACTTTTTCATTATTCTGGAGCATTTTGAGGCCAAAAGACTGTCCCAACATATTGGAAAGTGTAAGTAACTGTCTCACTTCTCTGCAGAAGAGGAACATTAAACAAGCAGAGCAAGACAGATTGATTAGTTCTTCCACTTAGCTGGCAGGGTCTAAAGAACGACTGTTGTTGCTGCTTTCACTTGTTTCTCTTGCTGGGGAGGGCGGGCACACACACCCCAAAGCCCCCCACACACAGTGGAAAGAGCTGACAGTGGGAGAACATCAGTCCAGGTCTGTTCTCAGCAGCTCCAGAGATGTCAAACACATGGGGCTGGTAACCACCACCATGAGCTGAGGAGCTGCCCCAGCAATCGGGGTTTTTGGTTTTTTTGCTTTCAGCTGCAGACACTGTTGTCTTTTCTGACTAGACACTACAAGGTGACACTTATGCAAGCTGTGATGGGAACTATAAATCGTTTTTTAAAACCCTGCTCATACTTTTTCTTTTTTTAAATGAGGAGGTACCTGTGTCTCCTGCCCTACATCAGGGTTATGGCACATGGTTTCTCCTAGGCAGGACATTATTTGGGAGAACTTTAAGCCCCCTCTGCTCCATTGAATTCCACAGCACAATGCATATCATGCAGCATAATAAGCATCCCCACGTCTTAGCTCCAAAGTGAATGCATCAGCCTGGTCTCCTGGGCAGCAAACGCACATTAAGGAGAAGACAGCTTGCTGCATTGAGGTGAAAGTTTAGTTTCTCTAAACCATCTTGTGTCTCGCACCCCTCTTAAACTATGGTATGGAGATACTAAACAACTTACAGAAAGCTCATATAATTCTGAAAAATACTGAAGAATTATTTCAGCATGAAATCAGAGTAAGAAGCTATGCAAGATTGGTAATGGTTAATGAAGATTGACTGTGAAGCTGCTCAATAGGAAAGTATGAGCTCAAGAGCCATGAGGCTAGCAGCAACCTATAAAGCCAAGAGGGAGGCGAATAATCACCAGAGAGCAGATGAGCTGGCTGGGTAAGGGGAGCTGTATGGCATGACTTCAGATACACTTCATGAGTCAAGACCTGACCCCAAAGTCTGTGTTTGAAAAAAAATCAGCCCAGTGAAAAGGCAAAAACCTGCATTTCCCATTTTACAGGTGATCAGAAGCAGAGGAAGACAGAAGCTCCAAGGGCAAGACTGTATCCCAAATAGGATTTTGGATAAAAAGCAGCCCTCCCTTTCACCTTCCCTCCCTGCTCCCAGGCAAAGCAGAACACCTCCCTCTCCCCACGCTGGGGGGGACCTGCTGTCCTGCATCAGCATCCACCCACAGCCCCATTTCCAGTGTCACCCCCACCTTGTTGCCGTTGCCTCCTTGCGCTGCGCGCACACCCAACTGGCCAGCCCGGCCCGGGCACGAAGCCCGGCTCCGCACACGGAAGAGCCAAATAATTGCCAGACCTCAGCGAGCTGGCTGGAGGGGGCCAGCCCCCAGCAGGGCAGGCTCACTGCCATGACTTTACCAGGCCAATGGGTCCAGCAGAGCCGCGGGGGGTTGACTCCTGTAAGCCCAGGCAAACCCACCACGAGCCCAGGCAAACCCCGCAGCAGCCACCGGGCCTCCCGAGAAGCAGCAGCTGCACCCGATAGAAAAGCTCAGTTTCCACTTACTTAGCAGTACTGCAGCAAATGCTTTTAAACTGCATATTTTCCACCAGCTTTTCATTTCCCAAGGCTTTTAGCACCATTTTCAAGGGCCTGTTTGGCAAATGATGTCAGACAGATTGCAAGTCATGTCACCCTATTTCCTTTCACTAGTATTTTTGCTGCCATCCTTTGCACAGAGCAGCGCTGATCCCACCATCCCCAGCTCCCTGGTTCTCTAGCAGACACCTAGCCATTGCCCTGTGCTGCCTCAGGGATTGGGAAGACTCCCCAGAGGTCAGAAACCTACTATCCCACCTCTTTCCCCACCCCTCAAAGCCTGCTTTGACTTGCAGTCTGCAAAGCACCGCTGGGTGAGAACCACCAAGTAGAAGAGATGAGCTTCTGATTTGATCCAGGTGAAAAGGAGGAAACTTCTATGTCAAGCACAAAAAAGAGCAGCAGATTGGACCAAGCATTTCTGCACTGGTACACATTACATTAGTGCACCCCAACGTGCTTTTACAAACAGCATGAACTACTGAGGGCTTCTCACCGGCACGTAAGTGGAAGCACACGAAGACACATAACAAGCATTTGGAGAGAAGCCTGCAACTACCAGCTTTGCAGTCTGCAAAACTCAGCTCATCTTCAAGGAGAAGCTGGCAATTATTGGAATTAGCTGGAACTAATTCATCATTGATTGGGAACACAAGAGGTACTTGAAAAGAAAGCAAACCAATCCTCCAGGTGGATCTCGGCACAAGCAGAGGTACAGAACACCCCACCAGTGTGGTGAGCACCCCAACCCTCCACCTCATTAATTCAGAACTACACATTTTAATTGTTCATAAAGATATTTGCTTTTAGTGACACTGCAAGGGGATGTCAGTTCATTTTCCAGGGACTTGAGGAGTTTTTCAACTTCAATCACTGCATCAGGTTAGAGCTGCTAAACTCTCATCTGCAGATACTTAGAGACAGTAATTTTGGATTATCTTTAATTAATGGGGAAGAAGGCATGGTGCCTCCAGTCCCTGGCATGCTATTCTGTGATTATGTCACAAATTAATTTTTTAGTCTGAAAACTGCCTCCTCCCCTCATGAGTATCACCCACTGCTCCTGCAGGGTTCAGCTGGACCTGAGCAACCTGCATCAACTTTCAGGCTGAGGTTACAAATGAGTTTTCATTATTTTAGGTCCCCACTCCCACATGAGCTTGCATTGCAAGCACAGGCACTGTATGTATGCGCTGACTAGAAATCCAATTTTGCCACCAGCAGTCAATGGGAGTTTTCCCATTGACAAAGGTACAATCATTTTCCCATCAGCTTCAGTGGGAAGCATGCATAGCTCCATGGTTTCCCTTCCCAGGGATCCCAGCCAGCTGTCATTTGGTTTCAATTTAAGTGGATTCACACCCTTTGTCTTTAATGTGGCTTCCAAATTCAGGTTCAAGTGAATCAAACTAAGCTGTGAGCAATAAATATCACAAACCAAGACATTTTGCCTTCTTTCCTATCAGTATTAAGCAAAGCAAAAAGCCTCGGTCATTGGAAAGTTCATTACTATACTCGTAAAGCTACTATTTATTCACAGGAATAGTTCTTGTCCTCTAATTAAATCCCACTTAAGCAGAAGTTAAAGCATTCCAGATAACAGCAGCCTGTGCTTCCTGAGCAAGGTTAGAAGAAATGCACCTCTCCAAAAGCCAGGGTGGCCTGGGGAGTGCCCTCAGCCCTTTGGGCTATAAGGTCATAGGACAAGGGGATGTCTTTTAGCTTTATGTTTTACATTCTGTGCAAAATAATGTACCAGTATTGCTGGGGTGCTATTATAATATACATACGTTGCTTCCCAATAAGCATGCTGAAATTAATGTCTCGTACCAAGAATACACACATGAAAAGCGCTTCCCCCATTAACAGCCCTCTCCCTATTGCTAAGCACAGGGGTATATCTGTAATTTCTAGATCACTTGGTAGCAGACTTGGTCTGCTTCAAACTACAATATTCAACCAGCTGTTTCTCCAGGACCACTCAGAAATTTTAGCCTGCCATTAACCACGATGTTCAACCCGGCCCACATCAAAAGCATACAGGCTTTTTTTAAATCAAATGCACAAGGAATATATGAAATCCCTGTCAGAAAAAAAAATTTGGAATTCCCCTTTGCCTTCATTACCAGCTGGGGAGCCCTTTCCAGGCAGAGCTGCCCAGCTGCCTGCAGCATCCTCTGTCCCAGGAGCGGGTCCCCAGGGTGCCCCAGACCCCACCGAGCAGCGGGGAGCACTTTGCACAGGAGTTTCCAGAGAGCATTTCCCACCTTCAGCACTCACTGAGGATCAGCCTCTCAAAGGCGCACCCCGGGGATGGCAGGCATGGAAAAAGGCTGACGCCCTTCAGCAGCTTCGCAGGAGCAGGACCCGGGGAAGCTGTTACCTGGTGTGTCCATCCTCCAGCTCAGCACCACCCCAGGCAGGCAGAGAGGAGGGGGCTACCTGGGGACTCCTAATAAAGCCCACTCCTGCTTTGCTCAATCGCCCAGAGCTGGGCTCAGCTGGCAGCTCAGCTGTTAGTAATGTGAAACTTCAACCTCCTGCTGCTTTTTTCCTAAGCTTGGCTATTCCAAGGTGTTTCCTGTAAATCCTTCCCTCCCGTCCTACAGCCCTTCTCCCCTGGCAGAGGTAAAAGCCCCACGCAGACCCCTGACCTCTGCCAGCAGGACCGCATAACGTGCCGTGGGATTTGTCCCCATTGCCCCGGAGCGGGCAAGCAGACGCTCTGCTGCAGATCTCTTGATGGGAAACGAAAGGGACTGCTCCCACCAAGGCACTGCTGTGCTGTGAGGGCGAGCGGAGGTGTCAGCCACTGCTTTCCTGGCTGATTTCCACATCAGGGATGTGCCTTCTGGGGACACGAATTCCCACTGTGGTGTAAATGACTGCAGAATTGTATTTTATTTCCAGCCAACTGATGGCAACTTTTCTCTCTAACATCATAGGTATAATTCATCATACAGTGACATTTCAGGGCGTATCAGCTCCGTAGCTGCTACCATGTCACAGCTTTGCAGGTTCAAGAAGTGCCTGTTCCTTTCCATTTCCCTTCCTCTCCTGGCTGCCACGTTTCAGCGTTCAGTCATTTTGCTGTACATCATTAAATCTCCGCTACGCTGCAGCCCAAAGATGGCTGCACACCACAATGCCAAAAAATCCCTTTGTGTAGCCAGCTTGTAGTTCTTATAAAGCACCGAAAGGCTGGGAGAAAGACACCATCATAAATCAACGTTCAGTTGGAGATTCGTGCGGCGATTACAAAACCAGGTCCCAGGTTAATGGATAAAATGATATACACGCTGTAATGAACCACCAGATTGCAGACTGTGCAATTTTCCGTTTGTATTTACAACTGTGTGATGTCCCTTGGCATCGGAGCTCAGATCATAACAGAAACCAGAGATATGGTTAGAGTGGGACGATTTATTTATGTCCTGCCCTAGTGGACATTTGCCCACATATAGGATGATAACATCTGCATGGATCTGCAGTTTTTGTGGGCCACCCCTGTTTATTGTGTGTGCATGTGTTTAAGTCACCGACGCAGTGAATACAGGGATTTGTTAACCAGCCCAAGCCCACCTCGCTCTACCGCAGAAGCAGCCCTTGGCACAAAGCTGCCCGTTGAGGCCGGGTTATTGATGCGAGACAGAGATTTTTCCTTGCACTTGCCATGAGTCCCAGATGGTTTTTCCAGGTTAGGAAACCAGCAGCAGCAACGCCTTGTCTTAGAGTGCCATGAAAGTATGGAAAGCCTGAGCCTTGCTCTCCCTTGTTTTGCCTTCTCCCTACCTGACATACAATCCTTTCCTTAAGCACACGCACTTGGTTTGTCCGGAGCAGGTGGTCCCCACCCCTCCACGTGGGAAGCAGGACCCTCATGCAGCACTGACTGCGTGTGGGAGCACGGAAAACAGGCGTGGGAACCAGCTGCAAAAATCCCACTTCTGGGCTGGCTCCAGTTTACGGGCCAGGCTCCATATGTTCAGTCATCCTCTTAATTTCCAACCCATTTGTACTCCTCAGGTGCCGCAGTCAGTGCCTGATCAAAGCCCTGACCCACTGGTCAGTGGCTGCATCTGAAATTTCCTGCCACCGCAACCACATTTCAGCTGCCTGCTGCTCCCTCCAGGGCTATAAATGAGATAAGAGAGAATATATGTTGATCTAGCGGTAAATACAATTGTTTAAGTCAAAACCTGAAGCTATCTTGCAGGAACATTGCTAGAGTTTGATCATTTGTGACTAAAAAATAATGTAAGAAGCAACTCTTCATGTTCCCTCCCATACAGAAGAAGGGATGAGAACTTGCTCTCCAAAAAGGTTTTTGTGGAGTTGCACCCTTGGGAAAATAGCTGGCCACCGACCCCAAGCCTTACTTTGCTTCTTCCCAGCTTTGCCTACCGCAGAGGGCATGGACTGGATTTACCTTTGGAGACGTGACGTAGGACTTACTGCAGAGGGACAAAGCAGGTCCGTCACAAAGCGAACCTCACCGATGAGTGGCGAGGAACCCAAGAGCTTTGCTGCTCTGGGTGCATCAGGCTTTGAGTATTTTGTGGGTCTGCACTGAAGAGATCTCAGCTTTAAGAGAGGAAGCGAGCGCTCATCGGCACGCACGGGGAGAGGGTGCCAGGGACCGCCTGGCTGGATAAGCTGTGCCATGGTGTGCGCAGAAGGAAGGAGGCTTCTTTTCTGTAAAAACATCCATCACACCTTCCAGTTGCTCTGGCAAGTGCTGAGTGGAGGATTAGACAGACGTGCTTATAAACAAGCTGATGTTTATACTTGTTTTGCTCTGCCACGCTTGGAGCCGAATCCACCGTGTCTCTCCAGCACAATACTTTATTATTAATTTATTAATAAAAAGAATGGAGGGAAAATAACTCTCCGGGGAGAGGCAGAAACTTTAATTTAGCAGCTAAAGGCTTGGCTGAGCCAGCTGGAAATTCCTGGAGTTATGAACATGAGGTAATTCTGACGTAGGTGAGATGTGAAGGTGGAGCATGTCCTCGGAGAAGGGTTCAGAGCCTCCCTGGCACCCCGGGCTGCTGCAGCCACAGCAAGTACCGGCGGCGGGCGCCCCCGCCATGCCCCTCCAGCCCCCGTCTGCCCCGGCAGCTCCCATGGGACAGACGCCTGGCGCTTCCCTGCTGGACCTCAGCCTGGAGAAGCCACCCTGGAAGAGGAAAACCAGCACGAAGGCTGCAGCCCTCCTGTTTGCTGTTGCAAGGACACACATGTGTCCTCACCAGGACTGGGGCACGAAGGTCGCTCATCTGCTCTACACCTTCGCTTGGAAACGGGGCAAAGCTCAGCAGCAATTACGATTTGTGCTGTAGCAGCACACACACGAGAGCAGCCGTGCGGTTAAGGGCTTAGATCTGGATTTCATTCCCAGCTCTGCCACATGTTCTTTGCATGACCTCTGTCAAGCTGTTTAATCGCTCCGTGCCTGGGCTGTTTGGCTGCAAATGAGCGAATGGTTCTTTTCTACCATTCCTTACCTCGCTTGTCTAACTCGCATCAAATTTTGGTCCGGCAGCTCTCTCTGACCACGCACGTGCAGCACTGTGGGTCCACAAGGAACCCTCCAATTTCCCTTGATAACGGAGATGGAAGACGAGTCCCCCGCAGATGAAGAAGTGGCCTTGCTAAAGCAGCTCAGCTTGTTCCGCCCGGCAGAGCGGAGCGGAGGAGGTACGGCCGGGGAACGGGGCACTGCGTACAGAGGAGCATCGCAGCCAGCACCCCGTCTCAAACCCGACTGCTGCGGCTGCTGGTTGAAGGGAGCGGGGGGATACGCACGTACCCCCCCGGAATAAATGGTGGGAAAAACTGGCACTCTCCCAGAGGGCGGACAGCAGCGGGGGTGGGCAGGGGAACGTATTATTTTTATTAATTTATTTTATTCCAGTGAGCTATCAGCAAAGATCACGCACGGTTATGTCCCAAGACCATTGCAGAGCTTATACGCCCTGGCCAAATAGACACACGTATATAAATGTATACGTATTTGTACAGGGTGGTGTACTCCGCAGCACGGGATAATTCAAGAGGTTTAAGAGGGGCTGGTGGATCACAAGGGACCTATAGTGGGCTTCTGGCCTCAGAGGCCTCCAGCTGCTGATCCATATATATACTGACCTCAGTCCTGCATCATCGCTTGGCACCGTGTACCAAGCAGCTGATCTTCGAACCCGCCCGGGACCGTAGCCTCGCGGTGCAGGGCAAGCGCACGGCCCCGCTCTGCTGCAGTTAAAATCCACAGCTTCCCCATCTGTCTGCTGAGCTGTGTTTCCCATTTACTACAAAACCAGCTCTTTTTTTTATTTATTTATTTTAACTTTAATATCATCATCTTTAAGAACACCGTGTCTTAGACTGGTTTCAGCATTTGAAGGGGACCCTGGGGTACTATTGGTTTTAATCAGAGTTTCAGTAATAACACTTTTCTTTCTCCTTGTTAAGCTGCTGCTTCTCCACTTCCCAAATTGCAGCAGGTTTTGCTGAACACAGCACTGTGGAGAAAACATAGGACTACACATCTTTCTTGAAGGCTCCTCTTATAAAATAGATGCCATTCCAGGTTGTGTACAACGGCTGGTCTGACGTCAGATTTGGAGTGACCTGTCTGCATCCCCCTCCCGTGAAAAATCACAGCTTAAATACCCAGATCTGCACAACGAAGCGCAATGACAGGAGAGCTTTACGGACTTCTTTTCTGCTCAGAATTGCCCCTCAGCTTTAGGAAACCCCAGTTTGTAAGCAGGATTTTTGTATCTTCGGTGGTACCAAAAGACAACCGAGCTCCCTGCGAATGCCCCCCGCCTCCAAAGCCCGTGCCCAGCTCACGCCGCTGCTCGGAAGCGGAGGATGCAGCCAGAGCTGGTGCTCGACTGGTGCTTCCTCAGCGAAGATGAGATTTCCATTTTATACTTCAGCAAGCAAATGCCATTCCTGTTCATTCCAGCTGGGGAGCAGCTAAATAAGAAGTAGCTCAAGTGAGGATAACTGCTGGCTGGTAAATAGAGGTGGCAGAACTATCACAGCAGACAATGCATTTATAAATTGAGCCCCTCACGGTTATTATAGGATGGTTTCATGTGGACTTTCCATTTTCAGCAGGGTTTCTTGTAAAACTTTGGTAAAACTTCCCCAGCAGAAGGTCCAAGCACACCTTGCCTTCAAAGCAAGGCTGAGCTGAGGGCTGGTGCCGGGGCTGCGGGCGGGCTCTGGGTGCCGGCACGCCTGCCATGAGCTCCGTGGGCACGAGCAGAGTCCTCTCCTCCGGGCCTCATCCTTAAAACACTGGTGACAATGGGAGCTGGTCCCCTGGCTTTGCTGAGCTCTGGATTGGGTCCTCGGTTTGAAACGGAGGATGCAGCTGGCCTGACCCGGGCTGCAGTTGTGAGCTGACAGAGGGAGAAGAGATCTCAAGGAAATAAAAACCAAGTAAAGCTTAAACAACAACTTTGGGACCAGGCTCAGGTTTTTGTCTCCAAGAATACCTACTGGCTAGCAGAGCAACCTGGCAGCTCTCCTTCTCTGTGTAACACAGCTTGGAAGATGACAGCAGTGATAGCATGGGATTCCTCGGCAGATATCGAGTGCCAGCTAGAGAGCAGTGTCCATCCCCCGTGACAGCTCTCGGCGTGAGCGGGACAAATGCAAATCACATCCAGTTTTGTGGCTGCAGCCCCTGTGTAGTCTGCCAGCTGGAGCTGGCATCGTGCTGTAATCTATTGAGCAAAGCGCCTCAGACAGCGGTAGATCAGGACTCAGCATGGGAGAATCATTTTCAAAACGAGTTATGTGTTGCATTACCCTCACTTGTTCATGACCAGCTTAAGGAAAAGAGCTGCCTGAAATTAGATATGACAAAGCAGCACCAGTTTCCCTGGTTTGTAATGCTGCGGGAAGTGTAATTTCTTCTTAGCCTGGAGAGATGCTAAAATAGAGAGGCAGCTTGAGCTGATGTAAGCCCCATCAGGAGACTCTGTGGTTGGAAAAAAATGCCCTGTTGCAGGGATTGGATCTAGTTGGACCTTTTCCCTGAGCAGGAATTCCTGAGGATTTGGGATCGATGGGAGTCAGAAGTGGGGTCACGGGCCGTTTCCGCTGTGCTCGGTGCCAAGTGGTCCCACTGAAATACTGGCAGGGGAGGAAGGATGCTTGTTTCCTTCAGCAATTTTAATTGCATTTTAGACATTTCTCAAAGGCGCAGTGTTCAGACAGCACCTCTTAGCATTTCATGCACCCAAACAAACAAATTATTTAGGGCATCTACCCAAGCGCCACGTCGCTGGGTGCTGGTCTGCTGGCTACGAGAGCATGCTGGTGTTGAGAATTTATTTAGTTAAAAAACAGGGGATGGGAGACAGGAAAAATCCCTCCCCCAGGCACAAAACCTGTGCGTGGCTAAGCTGGAATTTGCTCCCAGGTCAGTGGAGGAGCCAGGCTCTCCTCTAAGTGGATTCCTGCGACTTGTGCCGCAGGCCTGGTGGGACTCCTCTTCTGCAATTATGCCAACTGGGCTTAAAATGTGCTGCTTTGCACAACTCACTATGGAAGCAGAAGGGGCCGTTCCAGCTACCGACCCTAAAAAGTCAGCGGCATCTAATTCACTTCACTGCAAAGGGTTTTGGAGACATGGCATATGGAAGGCGCTGTAAAAATCCATCTTCTGCTCTATAACCCATGTCACTGCAAGAGCTAATTACCTATCAATATGCCAGGTTTTTATAAGGCAATTCATTCTTCTGCACTCGAAGGAGCATACTGTGGAAGGAGAAAATAAGAGAGTTTCTTTGTTGTTTTCTAGCTTATTTTAAGCTTTTCCTGAATGGGTGTTTGCTTGTTTTACCAGTGTTTTTAAAGCATCCCTTGGCCCACGTAGCATCCTGGTATGATATTGAGTACTGAATGAGAAAAGTGGCTGTTCTGTGTCTGAGGGGCTGGTGCTAAAGGAACCAGAGGCAAATTAGAAAAGTAGTAACTGTATTTCTTCAGAGGAAAAAGAGGACTTTTTTAGGTGCTTGAGTGCAACAGCACAACCAAGCAGTGCTAGATTCTGATTTTGATTAATAGTTGGCTAGAGATAATCTTAAACTATTGGGGGATTAGGGAAACGGTCTTCCAACACTGAAATTCTGGAAGGGAAAAATCTGTCTGTCAGCCAAAAAGCTCAAGCACCAGCTTAGAAACAAAATAAGAAAGTAAAATTGATGTGGACAGAGTCTCAGCTGGTGACAGCAATACTGAAACCTGCAGAGCTGTATGACATCCAGGGCAGTGCGTTGGGCTCAGAAAGTCTGAGGGCTGATGTCCTTGGAATTGGAAGCGGGACACATCATCAGGTATTTTCTCCTGTTACGAGATGGGGAGTCAAATTGCATATACTTACATCAAAGGCTTAAATATCAGCCGGGGGGCTGCTGGAGAGGAGCCCGCGCAGCCAGGGCGGCGGGGAGCTGCCCTGGGGGACTGCTTTTGTCCTTCATCTCAATAGATTTTCTCAGCGTGGAGGTTTATACCTGATTTCAGAGGCACGGCTGTTTTCTAAACTCATTTCTGCGGCTGGGCCAGGGCTACCTGTCTATTTGGGCCAAACCCCGGGCGGCTCAGTGTTGCTCCGTCGAAGAGAAAAAGCTGGTGCCGTCAG
>NW_010552131.1:0-4950 GCF_000687285.1 Phaethon lepturus
TTCTATTCTATTCTATTCTATTCTATTTATTTTCAAATAGCGTTTTGCCATGATAATACGTTATACAGTAATGGGTCATCCCACACAGCACTATGGATGGCATACACTGAATATGAAGTTTAAAAAGTGAAATACAACCAGGAAGAACAATTTTTCCAAGAAATGTCATTCCCTAGGTTTCTAAAAAGAGCTTTGCCAAATCGTTCCAAAGGTGTTTTACACAAAAATCTTCAAAACACTCATTTATTTATCCCAGCTTGACCTCAGAGCTGATTTTCCCTATTTACACCACACAGGAATTCCTGGTTTGACCTACTGCACCAGCCGGAGGTTGTTTATTATATAAACTTTAGATGTACAAATGAATAAATAAACCATGTATATGGTGATATATATGATATATAAACACGCATATTGTTTATTTATTCATATAAATATATAGGTCATAAATCGGTTTTTTATTCATTTGTTTACATATGCCATATACCTCTATGTATATATATACCACATGTGTATCCACCTGTAACGAATAAATAAGCCATAGATACATATGCATGTAGGTTTGTACATATATGTAAACCTGTATCTATGTTTAAAGGTATATATATGTGTATGTGGTTTATTTATTAATTATATATTTTTCCGTGGGATACATAGTCCTGTGTGGTGCTCATAAATTAAAAAAAAGAAAAATATCAGAACTGTTAAAAAATTCATTCCAGAGTCATTACATAAAGAAACTTGAGGGTGAAATCCCAGGAAAGATGAAAGTGGGGCAACGGTCTAGTGTCAGAAAACAGATGTGGGTGAATACGTAGATGATTTCTGAATAGCAGGACAGCTGGACCAGAAGGATGAGATTCACCTCACCTGACTTGGTACTTTGGCAATAGAGATATTTCCAAATCAGGTATATAATATATAATTAAACTCATAATTAATCTCAGCCTAAAGCAGACGTCTGAAACGCATCAGATGGCTCTCATTGTCAAAAACCACAATTTTTTGTTCCTGTTGAATATAAAGGGCACTGCGTGTTACCAGCGTGGGTGGACATGTGGGCAGTGGGTCCCTGACTGCCACCTGGAAGGAGCCCCATCCCCTGCAGCCATAGGAAGCAGTGACAGACATTGCTGCTCCGCTGCCCATGAGTTTTGTGTACTACCTCATCCTCCTGCTCTCCATCCGGGAGAGAGGTTCCTCTGGAGGATGACTCAGTGCAGGAGGCTGATTTCGGGAGATGAGTCACCCTCTGCCGTTGCCCCTTGCTCTCCCTCAGCCGCAGAGGAAGCCCGGCTGACATCAGACATCTGATGTTGGAGACACGAATAACCTGACGCCCTGAGCACGCACTGCACATCCGCTCACCACAAACCCCCAAGGCGCTGCCAATGTCTCGTGTCAAGCTGGCGACCTGCCATACCCAAACTGCCAGAAAACCATGGACCAGAAGGACAAGCCAAGGGCATCGCCCCATGCCACCCGGGCTGGCTGCACCACAGCATTGCCACCATCCACCGGATAAGAACTTTCCATGTAGACCCTCTCATCCTTGCCTGACTCCTCACCCAACCTCTCCTACTGCCTCTTTGACCCAAGCCTCACCTTCAAGGATGCTGGTGCTATCCTGCAGCCGTGTCGGGCCGTGGGAACCAGGGGTTAAGCCGCACCAGCTGCAGGTTGTGCTCCCAGCATGTCTGCAAAGGGGCTCGTTCACATGAAGGCGGTCACAAAACCTTTCCCTCACTGAATGATGAGCCTAAAACTCTCTGACAGCATCCCTGGAAGGCACTGTCAGCCATGATTGTCTTGGACGTTGCGCCGCAGGCGCAGGCAGCCTCTCACTGATTTGGGATGATAGAGGATGGGGCAAGGAAGGTTTTACCTTTTACTGTACTTCCTTCTCCACGTGCTTGCCCATGCAACTTCGTAGTGGTGTGGCATCACATGAGTAATCCCCCAGGACTTACTGTATGCCGGGAAGCCTACGAGGCACCCTGCCAGCTCCCAAGAGGCTTTACAGAGCCCAGACATCTAAGCATGTAGTTGTGCCTTCACCGACTGACGTGGTGGGGTGGGGGTCCTGCATGTCTGCGCCTGGGCAAAATACTCATTACAGAAGCAAGGCATTCTACGGGGAAGCTGCTTAGTCTTCCCCAAAGGAAGATGTCCATTTGTCAAAAGCAAGTGTTTTAGGTGGGAAAACACCAGTGTTCGAAAAACTTTCATGGGAACGGTTTTCTTCTGGGTCCAAGATGGTCTTCAGGCCCCATATCCCATCTTCTGAAGTATGTCCATATGGGGATGGACTGCATCTCCCATACCCTAGCATGTATGGGCAGGAGGGGGACCAAGAGGTAGAAGGCAGTTTTGCAGCTGTAGACATAGCCTTTCCGTCCCATCTGTCACAATTTCACCTTCTTGCCCCTGTTTTACAAATGCTGCCAAGCTGAGGAAGGCAACCCAGATCTCCCGTCCCATCCAGGATCTCCATCCCATTGAGGAGGTTTTTGTTAAGCCCATGCTAAATGCCCACCTCGGCTTGTCCATTTGCCGGTGGCATTGTGCACCCTTGCTGTTAATCCCAATGTCATATTGCACTTAAAATTCACACCCCCACCTACAAAATGCCTCCGAGGAAACGAGGGTTGACCCACGGGCCGAGCAGAGGGGCTTTCTCCAACCAGGCTCTGCAGGAGCCGTCCATCCCCAGCTCTCCTCCTGCTCCATCCTTTGGATCAGGCTGCGCCTGCCTGCGCCCGCCGGTTTTGATGAGGCTTTTTCGGAGCCTGGGAGGGGAGCATTTTTCCTGTGAAAACTACTGAACGGCAGGCTTCCTCTCCCGAGCTGGCTCTCAAACGCAGAGCAAAACCATCCCCGGCTCTCCCTCCGCTCATTAACGCGCAACTGGGAGAGAGGCAGGAACTTCCTAATGACTCGCGGCGCGGGAGCGCGGAGCCAGCGCTTTTGTTATTTGTCATGTCGGAGCCGGTTTCACCTTTGATTCCTCTGATGGTGGGAGGGGACGGCTGACAGCAAGGGCTGAAAGCAGGCATCGTCAGGAGAGGAGATGAAGGCCCAGCCTAATACCTTTTTTTTTTGTCCTGTGCATTTAAAGAGCTGGGCTGGGTGATCTGGAGGTTTGGACAGCATGAAACACCTCGCTTTTGAATGGCTGTAGCAGTTTAAATGGGGGAACTCAGAGACAGGTGAATTATTTTTTTCTTCTTCTTCCTAGAATGCTTTTATTGAAGTGGTTGTCCTGGAAAGCGCTGGAGGTAACTGATACATTCTGCAATTTCTGCTTCCCAGTGGGAAAACAGGAAGAAAACCAGCCCCGTAAGTCCAGGCGTGCTGGAGCAGTCCATTTTCCATGGAAGGTGCATCTCTGGCTTTCATGCCAGTGTCACCAGAGGGTTTGAGCATCATTCCCCAAATGCAGGAGGATGCGTAGGGTCTTCCACATTTCTACTCTTTTTATCTTGTAATCAGTTGGTGACGCCAAGTGACAGACAGCAGAAGACCTGGGTTCAGATCATACCCAACGTGACTTGCCGGGCGACAGGCTGAAGTGAGCTTTATTTATCACCTCCACCCATTAACACCCCCTCCACAGCACTGGTTATGGGGCTGGCGACCATCATGCACACAGCAGGGTGACGCTTTGGCCATTCTGCCTCCTCCAAAGGGTACAAATGGGCAGGTGGCACCTGTCCTCCCAGAGCCCCGCATGACCCCCATGTGCAGGCTGGGCACGACCTCCTTTGGGGACAAGCTCAGATCTGCCCATGCTCCCCCCAGCCCTGTGCCCACCTCTGCCACGTCAGTCTGATTTCTGAGAAGGGATCTGAACTCCAGTCCTTGCTCACCACGAGCTACCCCGTGAGGATCTGCTCTCACCAGTTGCCTCCAGCATCACCTCTCTTACAGTTTCTTCTTTGGTTCCACCAGTGAACCGAAAAAAAAAGTTATGTGCATTGCTTCACTAGATCTTTATTTAGTACAAAAAAATGCCATAGTGATTTTAGTGGAGTTTTGAAGTCCATCTAGATAGGCACAATATCATCTGTCACCACAGCCTCTGATCACCTTATCATATAACCACCCAGAAGATTGAAAGAGAGGTTGATTTTCAAGGCAAAGATGTGCTTTCATCCCCTATGTGCTTTCTTTGGTTTATGGAGGAAGGTCTTCTAGAGCCATAAACAGAGTTTTCTCATAGTTAACCTCACACCTTTTAAAAAGGAGCTCTCTCTGTTGTCTTTCAGGTGAAAAATACTGGGATTTTAATACAGGTAAGACATGGGATTTGAAACCCAAATTTTGTGGTGATGTTTCAACCAGGGAAGTAATTAGTGACTGTTCTCTCACCTTGAGACTGACCTGCTTGGTCTGCTCACGTCTGCACAATCAAATCTCTCAACCACCAAAATGATGGGGCAACACCCCAGATGTTTTATTGTAAATGGCCCCCGGTTTCAGCTAATTCCTCATTCTGGGAATTGTCTGGGAGAAGGCTAATTCTCCTAGCACAAAGCTGTGCCAGGACCATGCTAACAATTTGAGTGTGGACGGTCAGGCTTCAGCCCTTTTCCTCATTCCCACACTCTGCTGAGTTGTCCAGCATGGATGTAGTCATACTGTTCCTGCAAAACATTGAATAAAAGTTATTAAAAGTGATATCTGAGATGTGAAAAATCCCAGTCGTACAGTCACTTTGTTTTGTACCTTCTTAAATGGCTGGGCATGTTCCTTTCCATCACATAAGCAGATGCTGGGGTCCATTCCACATTCATCTACTTTCCCTGTGTTCCTCATAGCTGATGTGCTACAAAAGCACATATTTAAATTGCAATACATATATCCATTGTTTTTTGGCAAACCAACCAAACCTTGCAGTACTTGAAACCTTGTCAACCTTGAGGTTTAATAAGGCCAAGTGCCGGGTCC
>NW_010552132.1:0-355 GCF_000687285.1 Phaethon lepturus
CGCCGGTGTGCGAGCAGAGCGCGCCTGCGTAGCCCCGCGCCGTGCCCCTGCCCAGGGCTGCGGCAGCGGAGCTGGACTGTGCCCGTAGCGACGGCTCCTGCTTTTTCCGGGTACAGGTGAGAGGGGGTCTGGGACCTGGCAGCAGAGAGCAGGCACAGAGGTGCTTCTGCTGGAAATGTAGGTGGGACGGAAGCTGGTCACCAGGAGGGGAAGGAGGAAACTGAGGTGATGGACGCGAACCGAGAACTGGTCAGGAGAAGGTGTAAGGGGTGCAGCAGGGCAGGGCGGGCTGGCTAGCACGGCAGTGGGCTGTGTGAGGAGCGGCCGGCCTGGGGGGGCCAGCCGGCGGGGAGGG
>NW_010552132.1:365-2894 GCF_000687285.1 Phaethon lepturus
GGGAAGGCAGGAAGGGGGTGCTGGGAGGTGGCAAGAAGGACAGGTGGGTATGGGAAATGAAGGCACGAGGGTGCGTGAGGGTGAGGAGTTAACAGAGGTGGGAGGGACATGAAAGTGTTGGTGCTGGATTAGATGGGCAGAGGGATGGAGGAGAGCATGGTAGACAAATTACTGCAACCAATTTTTTGGCACATCCCATTGTCTTCATTGTGTGGACAGCTAACTTGCCACACTTACGTTGATGTGCAGAGGCACTAGGTTCTTGCAGCAGTTGCTTTGGACATGCCTAGTTCACTTTTAGTTCTAAGTGCTTTAAAAAATCAGGTTGTAGGCACTTCAGACTGGGCGCCTAGAATGGAGAGGATTGTTTTCACTTTAGTCTGTCTGCATAAATACTTCTGTCTGGCACATGTCTGATATGAAATGGGAATAATGACACCCAGGCGTGAGTGAAGATAAGCTAGTTCAATGTGTGACCCATCTAGATAATACGCTTTGTAATTCAGATGCCTGTTAGTAACTCTGTCTTGAGAACAGTGTTTGGATAGCTGCTGTAGACAAAGCCCAGGAAGACTAGCATCACCTAGCCTGCACATCAACCGAGGCAGGAGTCCTGCAGAATTCAGTAGCCTGAAGTCATGTAATTACAGACTGCAGCAACTTGTGTGCCCATGCAGGGTGCCTTGATTTTGGCAATTCATTATATTTGTATGCTTCATTTTGCAATAAGAGTCATGTTCCTTCGATGTTTTCTTTTCTGTAAAGTTGTACAGAATCACTTAGAAAAATGGTATAAATAGTTCTGCAGAGGTGGGCAGAGAGAATCATGCGCAAGAAGGACTTCAGGGGTCGTATTCAAACCATTAAAGGGTTGCCACCTTCCACTTTATTTCAAGTAGCAGAGAGTGGGAGAGATGTAATAGAGGGCACCCAGGGCCAAATTCTGTGTCACTTCTGACAGTACGTGGGTGCTGTGCCAGGAAGCAGGGATAACCGAAGGAGCAACGGGCTGCTCGAAACACCATGCAGGGAGAATTCGATGGCACGCAAGCCGTTCCAGAGCATGGAGGTAAGAGCTGCTTCTGCCATTGCTGCGAGTGTTGGCATTCATCATCACTGATACTGGTCATCGTACACGTGGTGGTGGTACTCCTCTCCAAAATAATAAGGCTTTTCACTGCCACTGAAAAAAACTGCAGATAAAGGCAGACCATCAACAGAAACCAGTGCATTTCCCCCACTGAGAATGGGCTCCAGAAGCAGCTCAACGGAAGCTCTAGCACCAGATTTCTTCCGGGTGTCTTTCAGGAGTGCTTTGGGCTTTTCTCGGGGCCAGCGATGAGATCCCCACTCTTGGGCAGAGCACCCCGAGACAAGGTGCTCTGATGACATTTCCGTCTGGTGGTCCCATTGTGTCCCGCTCGCCGAGGCTGCGGGTCCCCATTGTGTCCCCGTACACGGGGCTGATGCTGATTTCCGCCGCTCAGCCTGCGCTTGTTTCTTTGCATCTGAGAGTGCTGCTGAGAACTTTCCAGAGGAAAGCTTGGCCCCTGTTTCCAGTGTAATGCAGAGTTGTACCGGCTGATGGGGACAAGTCGGAAACGCTGGCAAGATAGCCAGCATCCTCAGGAAGCAAACCCTATCAGAAAGCACTGATGTCATTGGCAAACAAAACAAATGAGCGCTGGAAAAACAAACTTTTCCAGCGTTGTTGATCTTCCCTCAAATTAGAAGGTCTGCACAGCCTTTACTCTTTGGCCCGGTCTGACAGTTTATTTACGAGACAGCGCTGCAGCAACGGTTTCGTTACTCCTGCCAATCTAATTCCTTTGATTTTATTTTTTCAATTTATTTATCTAAGGGAGGGTGGGAAGGGTGTCTCAGCACTGCAGACAGGTTTGGAAAGCTGGCCAGCATCCTCACGGACGTTGGGTGCTGACATAGTTGATGTCCTGCAGGCTTTGCTGGAGCAGGGCCTCCGTCTCCCCTGTCCCTGGCCAGGTCCGGTGCGGGGGGACGGTACCTCCCCCCAACTCGTGCGCAGCCCTTCGAAACATGTGTTCTGACCGTGTCCTGGCTAGCAGCCACCCACCACCACTGCTACCGGCTCCCGGGGGCTTGTGCCATGGGCACAGAGCGTTTCTCCATGTAGTGGGTCTGGGGAGAGCTTGTCGGGGGGTTGGTGCCGAGGGCATCGCAGCAGGCAGAGGGGTGCAGGCTTCTCCACCATGTGTGTTCCCACTGCGGGGCTGCGGTGGGCACAGTGATAGCATCCCACTCCCAGCCGGGCCTTCCCACCGCCCGTGGCACCGTCGGGTTTTCCCATCCACACGTGGTAACTTTGCAGAGCAGGAGGAGACGGTCGCACCAGTTCCTTTCAGTGCATTTCCACCCCGTTGCTCCTCACCAGCGGTACCAAAAGGAGGATCAGGGTAAACCCCACAGGCTGGAGGTTTCTTGCCCACTCGCCTTTGCCTCTCTGACGGTGCCATGGCTGGAGCGGGCAGCCGAGGGGGGGGTGTACTGCTC
>NW_010552132.1:2925-6426 GCF_000687285.1 Phaethon lepturus
GGGTTAAGCTGCTCTCCAAGCCAGCCTGACAATAATAGCAGGAAAAGCACATTTCTTTCTTGCACCTGCGTGCGCGCTCCAGTGGGCCTTCTGCTGTTTATGGTAGTCAGATCAGATCTTTCTCCTGCTGGAAGCTGAACAGCTTTAGCAGCCAGCTGTCCCCCTTTGCTGTGCTCGTACCTGGACCCTTGCACAGTCCAGGGCAGTGGATAGATGGAAAATCAGCCTTTTAGGTCAGCATTCAAAAATAACCCATGAAGCCTTCCCTTCCCTCCAAGAGGGAAGGGTCCTGCTCCTCCCTGCTTTCTGCCTGCTTGTACTTAACTGCTGGCTTGCTTACTCAGAGTGCTTATTGGGAATTTGGAGTCTTGTTCTAGCAAGGGATACTCCTAAAATATGTTCAACACAGAGCTTTATTTCTCTGTTTTTAAAGGGTGTGTAGTGTTACATGTGTGAAAAGGGAAGAGATTCATTAAGCTCTAGAGACAAACCGGTTTAAGTGCTCAGCAGGCTCTCGGGCTGAAAAGCCACTTTTGCAGCATTCCAGGTTACCAGTTAAATTGTGGCTCTGCCTAAAAACTGTGCATGTTTTTCCACAGTGTGGGCTGTCCTTGGGCGAGCTGTGGGCAGTGCAGGGCAAAGGCGGCTGGAGGGTCCCTGCGTGCCCGGGAGACGCACACCAAGCTGGCTCGGAGCGGCCAGGCAGACCGGCTCTGCAGGCTGAAGAGCATCCAGGAGACAGGGCGGGAGCGGGAAACAGTTGGGGCGCTGGATAGGCAAAAAATGGACATAATATATGGAGTGCTGCACCACAGAAACTGGTTTATATTCTAAGCCAACCCATCAACTTCTGTGTATATGTAGCCTGGGAGATTTAGTACTAATAAACACGCAACAGGCATCTCAGTAGTTGCTCTATCTCAAGTAAATTATCGTAAACAGCAGTGAAGAGAGTTCTCCCCTTCTTCTTGCCCAAGAAGAGCATTAGAGACCACTGTATAAAATGCACTTGCTTGTCATGATCTTTGCAGACATTCTCCTTTTGAGTAGCTGCCAATGCTGGGCTCCTGTCCCTCAGGTAGACCTGTTACTACTATGGAGACTACTCACCAGGCATGTGAAATGAACTCTTCATGCAGGGAAAATCATCTTGAGTGTTTTATGTTTTAGATAACAAACCTATTTCTGTGTGTTTCACTTCTTCTTTATCCACCTTTTTGTTATTTCTTTCTTCTGGTAACACAATTCAAGGAGGAATGTACCAGAATGGGTCCATTGTTGTGCACAACCTATGGAATAGATAGTTACCTTCCACTCCTTTTGAAACTCTGGAAGAATGGGTATTCTGTAATTGCCATAATAAGCTGTGAGAGTGGTATAGACAATAGAGATTGTTTCCAGCCAACTAATTCAGTTTGCTGGATCTTTGCTCTAGTCAGTTTAGAATTGAGGGCTGTCACTGGGAAGAAAAATCTTGACTATCCTGTGTCTTGGAATCATTGAGACACAATAGACACGGACATCTCAGGTTGTTCCCAGTCATTTTATGCACTGGAAGTCTGCTGTAAAAATAGAGCATACTTGAAATCTTAGGTTTTGTATTATTCTAATTGAGGATTACTGATCTCCGGCAGGCCAATGCAGGCCAGAAAGAGAGGAATCTGTAAAAAGGGCAGTTTATCTGGGTTATTGCATGATGTTACCTGGGTTTTTAATGTGGTTCCATAATTCATTTTTGTTCTCATGCATATTTTGTCCCTGTTCATGTGAACATTTTTTCTTAATTGGAATATGCAGAGCTGTAGGGAGAGGCATATTGTCCTGTAACCTGCCCCCTCCTCCTGCAGCAACTTAAAACATAATACAGAGCTCAACTTGCCATGACTGAAGAAAAACTGTGTTTTAAGGAAATGCCTGACTCAAATTGTGGGCTTACCTCCAGTGCAAAGATTTTTTTGAGATCCCTTAGTGAAATCTGAAAGCTGCAATCACCAGTGAATTCTTCAGTGAAAAGGACTGAGTCAGCAGCAGCATCGGCTGCTTGGCTGAGTGCATGGAGGTGCATTGTCTAGGGAAGGTCAGCCCATGATTCTGCATGCACTTTGTTTAATCTGTTTTATTATAAGGGTGTAAGACTGAAGCCAGGGGATGAGACTTCTAGCTTCAGCAGCCTACCAGCTGGTCAAAGATATCTTTCCTTGTTTACAGCAGCCTTCTGTTTGTTTTTGGTTTTGTTTTCCAGTGATGGGTCCTGCTGGAAAGAGCTTTCTGATGGCACAGCTGTGAGTGAAACCAGTACAACATGTTCAGTGTCGAGGACCTCCTGATTTCTCATGGATACAAATTGTCAAAAAATCCTCCTGTTTCATATGAGAACAGATATGATGGATACCAGCATGAAATCGTGGGAAACAGATCTGCTCAGAGAATGCTGAACGGGTTTGAGGCAGAACTGAGAGCCGGGGCATACAGCAAGAAACCTTTCATGAAAACCAACTCGAGCAGCACTGAAAGCAGCCAAGGGAGTCAAGGGAGGCAAGCAGGTCCTGGTTACCACCATGACCTTCAGGGTTTGTCCACTTTTCATACTTCAGAAGGGGGGTAAGTTTCAGCATCATGCCATGGCTTTGCTTTCTCTTTCTTTTGGTCCTGACAGATAACTAAGCATGACCCTAACCTTTGACACCATCTTACTGTGATCCTTTCCTGCTCCCATACTAGTGACCATTTCCGTGCACTGCAAGTCCACACGAAGTAGTGGCACATCCATTCACCTTCTGCTAGAGGGAGGCCTTTGAGAATATTGGGGTGATAGGAAGTGGCTGAGTGTGGCAAAATTTCCTTTACTAATATGGTCTGTATCAGAAAGGCCTTTCTGATGGGCTTAGAAACGGTCAATCCAGATACAGTAAAAAAAAAGTGGCAAATGTTCCTTCTCTTCTTCAGTTTTAAAAAACTGAACCCAGCTGCTTCTGCCACATATACACCCTGTTTTTTCTGTAGATTCGGCCATGTGCAGCTCTTGGTGGGTGTTCCTACACACACCGATGACTTTCTTGGTTTTTTAGGGCCACTCTCGTGGAGTAAACATGAGAAGGTACCTGTTTCTTTTTAAAACAGCTCAAACCCAGTGGAAGCTCTTGTGTCACTGCATAAAATGTGCTTGTACAATGGTGGCTTGCTTAACACGGAGTACGTGCGGCCGGGGCTGGGGCAGGCTGGGCAGGAAGAGCTGTGTGTACACACCGCGGCTCGGCCATTGTTCTGCGGCTATTTGAGTGCTGCAGATGAACAAAGGAAAGGGGCTAGAGCAGGACTGGAAGCCAGCCCAAGTGTGACGATGGTTTGTGAGGAAAAGCCCCTTCCTCCTGCCAAATGGGCTTGAAACTGAAAGCAGGGAAAAACGCTATCGCCTTGGGAGCTCGTCCTCTTACGAAGACCTTTGGTAACACGTGGCAAAGGCACGTGTCTCCTGACTGCTGGGCTCGTCTGCTCTTTCCC
>NW_010552132.1:6483-6822 GCF_000687285.1 Phaethon lepturus
CAGCTAGGATAATGGGCAGAAAGAGATGTAAAGCAGTCCTAGGGCAGCAAGCCCCAGCTATGGTGAAGGTCCCCGGGTGGAACTGTCCCTTCTGGAGAAGGAAGGAGAGGACACAGGTTTAAAGGTAATAAGAAGGATCCTTCATGGTGTGTTTTGGGTGAAGTAAACTGGATGGCAACAAAGCGAGAAAAGTTACTGAGAAAGAATGAATGGGAAAAAGGTTTGGAAGGCAGGGAAGAGAGTGTGCAGGGGTGCCAAGGAAGGTGGCACTTGGCCTTGGAGCAGAGTTTACAGCGTGGAGAAAAGCCGGTGTGAAGAAGATATGGCTGGGCAAGGGCG
>NW_010552132.1:6853-18373 GCF_000687285.1 Phaethon lepturus
GCTGCTGCTCCCACGCCCTGTAGGGTAGAGCCTGCGTGGGTGCGCAGCGGCGTGGGAGGACTGCTGCCTCCCTGCCTCCCGTCCCCAGGTGCACCTGCAGGGACTCGCGCGTCTGCCCCATGTCTCGGATGTGGCAGAGGTATCTGTAACTGCTGGTGTAGGCTAAATACAAAATAATGCTCTCTGACAGTTTAAATGCTGAACTCCAGAGTGACAGTGCTCCTCCAGACCCTTTCCCCTGCCCTGGGGAAGCATCCGAGGCACAGGGCTGCCATGCCAGTGTGAACTGTTTTAAAACTGAAGAGAAGATTTTTGTGATGGCCAACTTTGGAGCATTCTGGCCTGTCACAGGTGGGCCATAGGGAATTCCACCAGGGATTTTGGTCTTGGTGGCTGGTTTCTGGACCATCACAGGTTCCTGGTTCTCAGGCTGGGGCAGAACTGCACACTGCAGAGACTTGAAGACCATTTGGACCTAAAGAGGGGACAGCCAGGTCCAGCACAAAGACACTGCTCTTTGGGCATCATGGGCTTCCTGCAGCCTTCTCCTCCTGCTGCCTTTGCAGTGCAGCACGGTGGCAGGAGAAGGCCAGAAGAGTTGTGTGTGTCCCAACTACCTTCACAGACCTTGACCAGCTCCACAGCAATTCGGAGCATGACTCAGGCTCCTCAGCCAGGGAGTTGTCTACACCACAGTCTTGCTCAGACCACTGATGTAGAAGAGCTAATCACCTTCCAAACACCACAGAAGTGAGTGATGTTGCCAGCCTTGTTGCTGCCTTCGCAGCCAGGCTGCAGGTCTTGGGGTGTTTCATGAAGGCAGGGGATGATACTGTTATCTCCACTCATTAGGGTTGTTCTGCTGATCAAACCTTGCTGAGGAGGAGGAGAGAGGCTTCATAGCAACTGTGTGTGGGCACATCATACCACCTGCTGCTGCTGCTGCTTGCAAGGTGGGAGTGACGCCCCGGTGGAGCGGGGAAGTGATGTTTTGCTCCATTCTATTGTTCTTCAAGCAAAGCGTGGGGGAGCAGATGGTGAGAGGGCTGTCCTGGCTGTCCTTGCTTAACTGAGCATTAGGAGACTGCATGGTAAAGGTTTGGAAGAGGAGGCGAGGCAAAGAAAATGGGAAAGCTGACCCTATGGGTAGAGATGAGAGGGTTCACAGAAGGACAACTCCCTCCTGCTTCTCTTCTGAGTGAAGAGAAGAGGCACTTTGCTTAGCTATTTGTGTGGGAGGAACTATGTTGGTAGCTAGCAAATTTAGAGATAAATAGATAGCATCATTAATGAGATCACCTGCTAGAAAAATTAGAAATGTGTGCTGGTGTTTCCCAGTGTTGGGGCTTGGAATAGTGTATGTGAGGATAGGATCTCAAAATAGCACAGAAGCTGCCAGTGTCCAGAGCAGCCCTATGAAAATCACAGAATCACAGAATCATTAAGGTTGGAAAAGACCTTTAAGATCATCAAGTCCAACCACCAACCCAACACCACCATGCCCACTAAACCATGTCCTGAAGTACCACGTCTATAGGTTTTTTGAATACTTCCAGTGATGGTGACTCCACCACCTCCCTGGGCAGCTTGTTCCAATGCTTGACCACTGATTTTCCCCCCTGCTACCAAATCCTGGAAATTTCTGAACAGTGCCACCCCGTTGGGCACAAATCTGTCCCTGTGCCTGCAGCTCAAGCACCCTGAGCCTAATTGCCCACTGCTTGCTCGCTGGCAGCCAGAAACGGGGTACTGCGAAATAGCCCTGCAGTGGCCTTGCTCCACAGGATTTTGACTTCAAAACCTGCGCCACACTCCTTCACTTCTGGCCCCATTATGTGTGGGCTGTGCAAGGTCCGGCTGGTCCAGTGTTGCCCTGGGGAAACGGGGCAGCTTCAACCCATTGCTCTGAGAGCGTCAGCTTGGTGAAATGCGGTTGTGCAGCTGGTGCAGGGTGGACTGATGGCCTCGTTTCTTGCAAAGGCCTAAAATTCATAGAAAGCTAGCAATACTTAGGGTTTTTTAAACACTTTTCATTAGGTTAATTTTATACAGAATCAATTAGGAGCATTTTATGACAGCAAATGTGATATTTGTTAGAAGCAGGCCTTTTAGGAAAGAGTTCTTAATGTTAAAATCTTCCTCCTTCGTCCCACGGGACCGCTCCATCCTTGGCCCCCCTCCCAGCTGTGGAGCACTTGTAAGCACAGACAGTGTCTGGGTGCGCATTTCTTCATGAGTCAGTACCGTTGTATCGTGTAGTGAGACGGAGCTACACGGTGGCACGGTCAGAGACCAGCTGCCACGGGGGGGGGCCCGGCCAGAGCCCAGCTGCCACGGGGAGGGACCGTGCAGTCTCTTCATCGCTCATGTCGTGGACGCAGAGGCAGCAGCATGGCTGGCATTAGCTGCCCAGAAGCGTAGCATTGCTGGGGCTGTAGCGAAGCATTTTGAATTTGGGGTGGCTCTTGGGTGCTTCCGCTTCCCACCACTTAATTCGCCTGCAAGACGCAGAAGCGTCGTATATCCTGGAAGGAGACGCTGCAGGCCACAGCTGCCGCAACAGGCAGCGTGGTAGTGCTGTGCTGCCCCGCTGCCTGCTTCCCTCCCCGCCTGCCTGCTGCCTGCCTGCCATGCCTGCTGCGTGCGGGTGTGCAGGAGCTGCTCTCCGTTCTTGGGAGCAGAGGAGTCGTCAGGCTGGAGCTAAGCTGGAGGGTCCTCGGGAAGACGCTTGGCCCTGCGCAGCGCAGTGCCATCCTCCCCAGAGGCCTGCGGGGACCAGGCTGCCCGAGTAGCCCCCTCTAGCACCTGAGCCAGGAGCTGGAGGCACTGATATTCTCTGCCTTGTGAGCAGATCATAGAAAAGATCAGGTTTAAAATGCTCTAAATACCTCCTTTTAAATGTCTTTTTCTTCCAGTACTTAAAGGGGGCTTATAAGAAAGATGAGGACAGACTTTTCAGCAGGGCCTGTAGTGATAGGACAAGGGGTAACGGTTTTAAACTGAAAGAGGGCAGATTCAGACTAGATCTAAGGAAGAAATTTTTGACAATGAGGGTGGTGAAACCCTGGCACAGGTTGCCCAGAGAGGTGGTAGATGCCCCATCCCTGGAAACATTCCAGGGTCAGGTTGGACGGGGCTCTGAGCAACCTGATCGAGTTGAAGATGTCCCTGCTCATTGTGGAGGGGTTGGACTCGATGACTTTTAAAGGTCCTTTCCAACCCAAACTATTCTATGATTCTGTTATTCTGTGATTCTATGGTTTGCATTGCAATGATGACATAGTACAGGTTACATGGTGGAGTGTACCACGTTCAGAAGTTTATTACAGGAGCCTAGTATATTAATCTTTTACTCTTTTAAAATAAATTTAATCTTTTAAACAGCTTTTAATAAATGGAGGAACATCCTTTCTGTAACTGAAATTGTCCTAACTTAGGGATAATTTAATTAATGAATGTCTGAGCTTGGTGGTTTTTTTTTTAAAAAAGCAAACTAACCAAAACTCCTGTTTTAGTGGTTTCCTAGGTAAGAATCAAGTAATGCTTCCTCCCCTATTCCTGATTTCCTATTAAATCATTTAAACAGCCAGCCTATTCCATTCCTATGCTGTTAGTTGCAATTGTTGCAAATCTCAGCATTATTGGCTACCATACCTCCTTCCCCTAATGTTTTTATATTTGGGTTGATAAGAATTTGGGTTTACTTAGTATTTAATCTGGGTTTTTTTTAATGGCGAATTAAGCTTTGCAACAACATCTCTGGAAATTTAAAGATCAAGATTTTTAGATGCCTTTCTTAAAGACGTGCTGCCACTGAAGCAGGAATCATTTCGGGGAAGTCTGACGGCCTGCATTGAGCAAGATGTCAAACTAAATAATCATAACGGTCTCTGCTGATCTTGGAGTCTATGACTCTGTACTTCCTGCGATTTCTGTAGACCCGTTTATGATGATGGATAAAATCAAACAGAAAGAGCAATCTGTCCATTCTCTCCTATCTACTGCTAGACCCTGTTTCTCACCTTGTTTTGTAAGCACAGATACAAATGGTGCCACAGCAGCAGGGGGATGAGACGAAAAGGTAGATTTGATAATCTCAGAAGCAGGCAGCTTTTGTTCAGCTGCGTGCTTCCACATGTAGAGAGGCATGGAAATGTTTGCTGTTTCTGCAATCAACTTTCCAATACAGGAGGTGTCCCATAATGTCTGACCAATTAATGAAGACGTCTGTTACTTACTGGGGTTCAGCGATCGAACTGTGCGTTGTGCTTCAGAGGCAGAACATTTTGTTCAGATGTTAAGTCTTAATCCAGTTGAGTTAATATGAACAAGATGTTCCTTATGCCAGTTTGGTTTTTAAAATTTTATAGTTATAGGATGAAGTTAATGTACATAAAAGAAAATTACTGTGGATCTGGATTTCTTAATTTTCATTCTGAATTTTGAATTGTTTTATGTTTTCACAAACCACTATTTAAATAGATGATGTTTTTTAGTAAAAAAGAGACAGATGACACTGTTTATATACCTTGGGGTGGAGGGAAGAGAAAGAAATTCTTGGGTTCTATCTACATACTTGTCCTATTTCTGTCAATTTTGATTTTTCTTTCCAGTCTTATGCTGGTGGCAGCTACACAGTGTAATGGCAGTTAGATTGTTGGGCATCTTAGGTACAAGAATAGCAGAACACGGTTCAAGTACAAGATTAATTATTTATATAGAAGGGTACCGATTTTGTTTAGCAGTCATATATGAAATAGTTGACACTGTTCAGAACACACAAAGAACCTATTCTGTTCATGTAAATCTGTGCTCTGAATTTCTAATCCACAATAAAATATCTTATGTCTTTCATATTTCAGTAATAGATTGTTGGAGTTAATCCCTCTTTTATTTAACAATGCTATACTTCTTTTGATGCATTTCAAATTTTAAATAGTGGTTCCATCTTATTCAGAACTATGCAGATACATCACCATTTTTGTGGCATGTATCATTTCATCCAAAGCACTTTGAAGAAATTTGTTTCCCTTGGAAAGATGAACAAGAATCAATGCAGGAATCGACATGTTTAATTTCAGCTCTTGTACTGGAATGCAAATCATGTTTCTTACAGAATATATCTTATGAAATAGCCCTCCACCTGTTCTCCCTACCTCTGCTTTTTAGCTTTGGACTTCTATTAAACTTGCGTACCACAGTAGTCCCCTTGACAGATAGATTTTGATGTATCAGAGCACAGAAATAAGTTTGACACAATCATTTCTGGCTTTCTGGTGTCCACCGAGGAGGGCTGTGCATGTTTGCACAGCACATAACTGTGTGCATTTGTTTCTCTTTCTAACAGCTTTGCATAGCTAACAACATGCCAGCAGAGCATCAGTCCCTTCCTTTACTCATGTTAATGACTGACTTTTAAATCCTCTCATTAAAATCATTAAGTCATCTGGTTGCGAATGGATTACACAATCCCCATTGGCATAACTCAACATTTGACCTCCTAATGGCCTTACCCATAAGGGAAAGAAAGGGTAGCTGTGCAAACTGCCTGTAATGCTGTGTTTCTTTTTCAGGGTTTATGACAGGTCTCAATTAGCATGGTCTTCCCAGCCCAAGACTGATAAAGATCTTGCCTACTGGAGAAGACGAGGACAGGACTTCAGCGTGCTACTGGGCTATTCCCAGAAAGGTGGTGTGGAAATGAAAGGCCTGGCTGCAGCCCCAGGGGCACCCCGGCACACCAAGGAGAGTCAGCTGAAGGTGGGGACGGGCGCAGGGTATGTCAGAAGAAGCGGCTTGCAGGAGAGCTGCGAAGTGCCTGGTGACTGCAAATGGCAAAGTCTGGGAATGGAAAGCTGGAACCAGCCAAAAAAGGTAGGGAGGCAAATGTCCGAGGGTGACAGGGAGAAGCTGCTTCAAGATCTGTATTCACTGACTCTGGGAGACAACATACTGAGCACCCACAACAAGGGGAAATCGCAGTCCTTGCCGAGGGTCCTTTCACCAGAGAGCATGAGGTGCGTTGAAATGCCCTCCCTGACCAACAGTAACAACTCACTTAGCATAACTAAAGCCCCCTCCTATCCCCCAAACAGACTGAGTGTGGAACCAGCCAAGCACCATGAAACTGGAGGCCATTTCCTTCCCCTGGTGAGACCCAAATATGGGAGACCTCTGAAGCCTCCGTCCTATGAACTGCAGCGGCAGATGAGGGCACCTGCAGAAACGACGGGTTTCCAGGACCACTACCAGAAAGATGAATCCGTCTCCTACTTAGCCAAAGTTACTGAGCCAAGGCAAGATGCTTGCATTCAAGACTCTGGTTTGGAGCCCCCGGTCTACGTACCTCCTCCTTCTTACAAATCCCCGCCTCACCAAAACATGACCCCGCATCCCCTCAATGAAGTGCCTAACACTGACACGTATGCCAGCAGCGATCAGCAGGGTCCTGCAGAGCGGGTTGTCCCCTGCCAACGACCAGCCATGAATACTTTTGAAGCAGGGGGTGACCCTTGCAAAGACAACCATCTTCCTCATGGGAAGCAAAGCCATGCAAGGCGCCCTGCTGACTACCTGCGTTCTGTTCAGTATATTCCCTTCAATGATCCTCGGATACGACACATTAAAATTACACCACCAGAAGGTCTGCAGGACAACGCTAAATACACTGAAAATGCATGTAGTCCCAGTTCTGGTGCTTTGCAAGAGAGAGATCTTGAAGTACAGTACAACAGTGCCTTTTTGGATGCATCAAACTTGTCCAACTCTGCAAACGGAGAAAGAACTTCTGACAGCTCCACCCATAGCAACAGATGGTTGGCACCTTCCATCCGAGATCAGGAAAACTGTGCCTTGCCGGACCAAAGAGACAGTTGTAGCACAACTAATCACAGCCCCCATAACGAAGACAGTGCGGAGTACACAAAAGGCAAACTTTGTGTAAGAAATTCACATATGGACAGCACCTGTGAGACTGTTACAAAAGTGAAAAAGTTTGAACCTGGAACTGGGATGCAGAGCAAAAAGAGTTCAAAGAAAAAAATGAATGAAACTATATTTTGTTTGGTCTCTATCCCAGTTAAATCAGAATCCAATCTGCCAGATACAGATAGGAACAACAACATAACCCAGAGCCCTGATAAGAATGGGTTTGATAACAATGGGGCTTTGCAAGAACAAAGTCTCTTAAGTATGTCTTCCACAGACTTGGAGTTACAAGCACTTACAGGAAGCATGACCAATAAAAACGAGTTACAAAAACAAGAGCTGTGGAGACCAGAAGAGTTCAGACAAATGAATGACCTCAGATTTATTCAGCCTACAAAACACAGAGAGCTCAAATACTCTGGCTCCTGGCCAGGTGATCAGTACAAAGACCAGCAGACACAGACCAGTTTCGCTGAAGAACCCAAAAGCCCACCGTTTTTCCATGGTACAAAGCCTGGGCAGCCCAATGGTAAAAAACCACTGTCCCCAAAGCTCCTAGGATGTACAGCATCCAGGATAGGGTCAAAACAGACAGGGTTAACTTCTGATGAGAGAAGCTGCAGACAGAGTGCTTACGGCATGAAGGGTCAGGTGTACCTCAGCCAGTCTAGCAACAGTGCTTTTTCCAAGACTGCCACCTCGGTCCTTCAGGCCCCCTCCCCAAAAGCCCATCAGAGACAGCCTGTGTCTGCCCAGGAAAGGGAAACTGGCCTTCTTTCCAAGGGAGATGTAGTTAAGGGAGAAGCAGGCGCTCCCTGCAACAGTAAAGAGCTGTTTGGGCAGTTCTTGTTGAAGCCTGTAAGTCGCCGTCCCTGGGATGCAATAAGTGAGCTAGAAAGTTTTAACAAGGAGCTGCAAGGGCAGGAGGAGAGCACAAGCAGTGAAGAAGATTTGGAAAGTGCAGTGGTTTCTCTGCAGGCAGGTGCCCTTATGCAGAGGAGGGCATCCAGAAATGAGAAGTCAAACCAGGAGCCAAAACACGGTGGGAAATCAGAAACAGTTGTGCCAGAGGTGCCTGTATTTAAGTCAGGAAGAGTTAAAAGTAAGTCTGAAAGTTGGAGCGTGGGGACAGAGCATGGCGGTAGGCTGGGCTTTGTTGGCTCTCAAGGCTCCTCACAGCCAGGAGGGAGCAGTGAAGGAGTCGGGCCAGCAGATGGAAGTCTGATAACAGAAATGAGGACAGGGGAAGCCAAGAACAGAACAAGCAAGCAGCCAGTTCATGTGGGCCCTCTCAAGAGAGGTTTGTCCAGTAGCCCAAGAAGTTCATGTCACAGTAATCCTTTCAATAACCCTGTCTTGCAGGAGATGAGCGAAGACCAAAATTACCTGGACTTTGTTAAACTAAGCAAAGGTGCAAATCCCACAAATGATATGGTGTTAGAGAGAGGCTCAGTAGTACGCCTGTCACTAACAAAGAGGAACCAAGGGCGCTCTGAGCCAGATTTGAGGTCAGTGGGACTTGATGTTGCTCCAGGACCTCGTGCTAACAATTCTGATCACTCTTCAAATGCAAATGCAGTGGAAATCCCTGTGAATGAGTCATTGCAGGCAAGAGCTGCAAGAATTTTAGGTATAGATATAGCAGTGGAGTCTCTCCTTCCAGATGACCACATAGGGCGCCACCCAGGCACTAGCCCTGCAAACGGTGCCCAGGACTTTGAGTCATCAGTGAGGAGCACAGTAAGTGACAAAGAAGGAAAAAAGGATGGTTCTTACGAAGGCAGACGAAAGTGTGGCTGGACAGAGAGTGCTCTCTTTGTCAGAGCAGGAGGCCGATCTTTATACCCTGATGAATGCCAGACCACTCACCAGGAAGCCAATGCTAAAACACCGGTAACTGAGCAGGTTCTTGAACAACCTGTGAGTCCCCGCCAAGGTGAGGACCAAAACTTGGTTTGCAAGTCAGCTGTGTATCAGCATTCAGAAAAGAGAGTAAGAAGCACCTCAAAAGTGATAGAGACACTCCAAGGCAAGCTTACTTCTCCACCAAGCCGGACTGCCATGGATCGCTTAGTGCGAATGAAAGAAGTTGACTCTGTCTCCCGGATGAGACGTCTGAGCATTAAGAGCGCAGACTCAGGAGAGGAGGTGGATGAGGAGAAGCTGTCGAGGGCACAAGAGGAGAGAGGAAGCAAACTGGCAAGCTCAGGGGCTGTTTCCAAGCGTGTTATCTCTCTCAGTGAAAACGGATATTTAGGTGGAATGGACAAGAAGAAGAGCGACAGAGATTTTTCTTTAGGTAAGACCCTATTATGGGAGATCCAAATGCGTACCATTTCCTTATGTAATGGGCATGATCTGTTTGCTTATGCCCACATAATGCTGCTCAAATAGTAACAGGCTGTAGGTGGTACTACTCCCATCTGGTTGCCACCCCCTTTGCTCTCCTTGTGGAAGAGAAAATGAGTGTTCTCTGATCCCATTTTAGGAAAAGTTACTGTAAAACTCACTTGTGATACTGAAACTCATACACAGAGACTGGAGCACTCCCTGAGGTCTTATCTCTAATTGTTTCGGGGAACTGCCAGCTTCAAATATCAGAGTTCAGAGATAGTCACTCTAGTGCCAGTGTTTGGGAACACGTGGTGATTTAATCATAGCCTCTCCTTGAATACCCATTTTTTCCCCTCTCTAATACTTAAGTCGACACATACTACATCAGAGTTCAGAAGAAACTAAAAATAAAAATCTGATGTTCTTCTGTGAAGCCTCTGGGAAATGGCTGTATTAAGGGGCCTGGAAAATTCTCTCTCTCATGAAAATTTTCCAGATCAGATGTTGAGAATAACTGTTATCCCCAGGTCAAACGGAAAGTTGACTTTTTCAGTGAACACCTTTTTTTTTTTTGTGTGTGTTCCTCATCTCTCAGAAACATATAAACTTGTGTAGTCCATATGCATCCCTAAAGTAACATGAGCTGTTCTCTCTCCAAAACAGTTTTCATACGGCACTGTGTTGAACAATTGAATATCGGTTGTTGCCATAGATCTGTGTAAAGAGCTAAATATCCCAGGCCACCTGTCTAGTCCATTAAATTAATTGGAGTGAGCAAATGTATGGTGTGAAAGTTGTGAAATTAATATTAATCTCCTCCTTCCTTTTTCCATGCTCTGTGTAACAGCTGACACTCTACCTTGAAATCTGCACAGGTTATTCATTAAATATCATCAATATAAATCTGTTCGCAGTTTTCCAGTACAGAGGGGCTGAAATTAAATGGAGCATACTTTAATGTGGATTTATGTATTTCCATCTGAAAAGAATTATTTGTATGAGTTCTAAGTTTTGACTCCTGCAGTCTTGCAGCCTTTCCCTTCATGTCTTTTTCTGTATCCCACAGCTCTGTGTCTTTCTGCTCTGAACTGACTGAAAATCTCTAGACCAGATTTTCCAAACAGGCTAATTTAGCTTCCTTGTACCCATCAGGTCTAGTATGTCCCACGTGCATTTCATATGCTTTCCTCCCTTGGGGTTTCTGCTGGAGTGAAGAAAGTAACTGTTGTGGTGACATGACTTCAGGGATGTATCAAAACAGATTGCGTGTTTTTTATTGGAGAGTTATTCTGCAGTAAATTAGGTCTAAATTTATCCCTTTTGCTGACAATGCCAGGCTTGTATTCTGCAGTGTGTTCCCATTGCAGCAGTTCCCTTGCAGACGTAACAGCCCTCCTCACATCTGCACAGCGTGGATGTCCCTTCCTGCTGCAGTACTGCAGAGTATCGCACGCTCACACAGGGCGGGAAGGTGTCTCCTCCCACCCAAAGACACCCCGATTTATTGATGGCCACAAAATCTTCAGCTTACCTTAGTGGGGCAGAACTGAAGATTCATGTTTGTAGAAAGGCCTGATGTTGTGTCTTCCTCTGTTAACTCGCACTCCGACTTCCAGACTAGTTCACTGCTACTATTGAAAGGAAAAATGAGAATCCTGGAAAACCATTGTATTTGTTGCTTTTAAAGAGTAAATATTGCTAAAGGCCATTGTATTTGGAGTGAGGTAGGGTTATGTTAGTCTTACAATTGCAGACTGGGCCGGTCGCAGAGGGTAGCGCCTTAGCAGAAACCGGTTTTCACATGTATAATGCAGCTTGGCAGATGAACAGTCATCCCTCAGAGTGAGAGCTCTGCCGAAACTCAGTGCAAGAAGCTGCTCTTACTATGCAAATACTGCCATTAGAAGAACATCTCCAAATGTTTCCAAATGCACTGGATGTCTTTTCTCCTTTGCTGTTTGAAGACTGCTTCCATGAGGCTGCTGATCTGGCTTTGTTTCTGTAGAGAGCATTTCAAATGAGCTTAACCAAATGTTGAATAAACATTTCTGTGTCAGTGCTAGAACTCCAGTGTTTGTCCCCCCAGAACTGTGAGGTAGCCTGGCAGCCTGTCCTTGGTTTAGGTGCTGAGGGTGTGGGTAAGCTTTCAAGGAATAAACTGAGCCATGCAGAGGCTCCACGTCTGGTGACCTGATTTTCTCCCCCTCAGCCACTCCCTGAAACAGCGAGGACCCCTGTGGTGGGCTGACCCTGGCTGGA
>NW_010552133.1:0-7268 GCF_000687285.1 Phaethon lepturus
TCGGCGCAAAGAGGGCCAGCTCCTCCCCGCTGCCGCGGGAGCCGGGCCCGGCAAAGCCCGCCGTCGCGGAGCGGGGCTGAGCCCAGGACGACGCTGCTGTAACAAGAGCATCTGCTTTACCGAGAGCGCCTTGGTCTCGTGCCGGGTCGCAAACCCGAGCGTGACGAGTTCCCCTGCGCTGCTGAGACAAGCTGGCGGTAGCAGAGGCCTGAATTCCAGGACCCGCAGTAAATCAGTGAAGCACGCTTTGGTTTGAATAAAGAAGGGTGAACTTCAAAGGTGAATTAGTCTTGCCTTGTATATCGTATCACAGCACGTATCGAATCATGTCATACCTAATCAGAAACCCCTGAAGTGTTTCCAAGTGCCTTAGGTTTGTTTTCTTTTCAAGCATTCTCAGGACTAGCACAACCTTTGTAAAGTTCCTTCTTCTACCTGTTAGTATCGCCTCTTCTCTTCCAGTTTTAGAACGCTGCGCTGGTGGAAAGCTACTGGGTAAAAATCAAGTATTCCTTAGAAAAATCTCCTTTGGCAGCAGGCTTCTAAACTGTTTTACAAGATTTTCAGAACTGTGCAAGGAGTATTATCCATGATACTCCTTAAAGCGTATTTACTACTGTCATCCACTATAATTAATCCAGCCTTAAAATACTCTGATAAGGCAAGTATAAATTTTCTTACCTTAGAGATACAAAAGCTGCATGCATGCGTGCCGGTAACTGATTAACATGAACATAAATTCTGATTGTGTCTGAAGGATACATCAAGCTTGCTATTCTGCCAAAAATTACCTGAAGAATTGGAGAGAGAAGTAAAGGACAGGACGATTCTTTCCTGTGGAGAAGACTTGGCTTGGCTCCCCCTTCACTTAGTGCTGCAGATAGGACGAGGAGGGGAACGAAGAGAATGGATTTAAGCCTGGGCAGCCAAATTGATCGGCCTTGGATGCGGGCAGGAGACTCCAAAAGGACAACCTGGTGGGCTGGTATCCAGGAGAGCCTGGAAGGCGTCTGGGAGGTTGCAAAGGTTTAAAACTGATTCTGGAGCAAACTGAAAGGCTCGAATGCTTTTTTTGGGGGGATAGTGTGGAAAAAAGAGGCATCCTGAAGGACGGGAGGGAAGTGTCGCACAGAGAACCGGTATTACTACGGACATCATAATTTCCTCCGCTTTTCCCCTAGAAGGAAGGGAGATCATGGAAGGAACTGGCAACTGGGTCAAGTAAATAAATGCTGATTAAATTTCAGACATCTCCCCGGCTCCAAGCCTGTAACAGCAACGCCGTAGGCAGGTTCAGCGATACAGATGTGCAAACCGAAGCTTGGACAAGTTACGCTGTCTGCCTGCGGCCCCAGAGGCAATCCAAGAGGAGATTTAGACCAGGACAGAGGTAGTAATCCTTGTACTGTGTTCTAGCTACTACCCCACTTCTCCCCGGCCCCCGTAACTAAAGCTGCCATGATCCTTCTTGAAAGAACTTTATCCAGCAGAACTCGCTCTTCGTTATTTCTTTTCCCCGGCTGTCAGAAAGCATGCGTGGTAAGGCGCAAAGAATTCTACTCTGCACGTTTTACTCCGAGGGGGAGCAGTCATATACTTTTAGCCTGTAACTAAGGTCTTCTGAGTCACCTCCTCAGAAACATCCGTTTTTCTCCACCAACTGTAGATATACACATAGATACAGATACATGACCATACAGGGTCCCAGCCTTGGTGCTTTCGTTCGCGTCTACATTAAATGCCAGCAGTAGGGTATGTGTAATGGCTCGATTACGCCCTAAGGGGCGAACTGGCACAAAAATGCTGCTTTTCATGGTGCCAGCCATATTATTTTCAACTACCACTGCTTTTCTTACACAAAACTTCACATTATGAATACCAAAACTAATGCTTGGCACGTGTACCTGAATTGGAAAACGTTCAAAACGTTTGGGTTTTGTGTTTTCCATTCATATGTTCCATACGATAATTCACATCGATGATTCTAACACAGGAACTTATTCTTAATTCACAATTACTATCAGCTTCACTGCATTCAGCGTCAGTTAGAAAAAACACCTCTTCTCACACCAGCATCCCTACCATCACACCTGTGCCACTCTCACCTTCTTTTCTAGAACACACATACACCACAAGAGAGACACAAACCAGGAGACAGCTCTCTCCTAGTTCACAGGGAAGGAAGAGGGATTGTTGACACTTTTTCCTCGTATGTGACGGGCACCTTCACCCTACCGGCAGGGCTTCCGAACACATGAACCTGGGCAAATGATCCCAAGGTCAGAAAGTAAAATCTCTGTCATCTGACTGACTGCTTACAATTTTTTCTCCCATATCCGCTTCTAAATACATTTATTATGAAGACCAAGAATTTTCTAAGGAGCAGAAATGCCCCCCCCACCCCCAACTATGACATGAAATCATTTCACACAGAAATGCGTTGCTCTGAAGGCTCAGACTGTGACTTGGTTATTAAGCAAGACAAAGCAAAACAGCCCACAAACTTAATTTTGCCTTACCTAAGCTGACTCACCATGGTTAACGGTAGCAAAATACATGGTTTTGTTACTGAAGTGAGCAGGTATGACTCAGTTACACGGAGGAAGCACATTGAATACAAGAGCATCAACTCGAGCCGGCAGTTTTCCCAGATTCAAAAGCACTATAAGGACTTGCACAAAAAAGCTACACCTGTACTAACAAAACCCGTCAGATCGGCTTACTGGTAAAGATCATGCCTAGTTAAGAAATGTAGCGTAGGAGATAACAGCATGAATGCAGACTATTAAACTCCGGTGCACGTGAAGGCCACATTTAGTGGCAGCAGGCAGAGTATCAAAAGGACGCTGAAGAAAACCACTTGGCTTCCAGTAACAACACAGGTAAGAGCCTCGAGGTTAGTGCAGAAGACATCAACACGCTACTTGAGCTACACCTCCCCAGTGGAAAACAGCCAACGTTTTGCATGGCAGAAATAGGATGTACTATATAGGAGGTTCCGAGCTCAAAGCAAGCAGGAGCATTTCCGCTGAAAACGTCTGTGGAAATACTTGACTCCTCCAAATGGAGGCCAAAAAGCTGCCTGCTGCTGGGCTCCAGTCTGCAATCAACTCAAGCCGGGCAAGATTCATTGGGCAAAGTCACCAGGCAAAACAGTCCTCAAAATTTCGAACTGACGCAAGGAACACGGAAACAGAAGCAGGTAGGAATGGAAACCCAATATATAAACCACACAAACGGCCCAGGTGGCAAAACTGTACAAAACACTGAAATCAACAGAGAACCTGAAAACTCTGAGCGATGCTACACGCAGTCTCACCGTGGGAAGCACATCGCTGCCAAAGGCTACGAAATGACATCTGTGACAGAGTGAAGACTCAACAGGGCTATAAGTGCCAAACGGTACTACCCCATCATTAATCATTACGTAAGACGTCATCACTTACAGCATATACACCTAGTCTTACCACGGTGGCCAGATATTCCACCGTTTATCAGAGGCTCATTCTTTTAAATCTTAAATTATGTCTTAAACGTTTTGCAACGTGAAAGGGCCAAACTTGTAGAGCTACAAAATCAAGAACGAAGGAAATGTGATCTTCCTTCTGCACTGTATACAGGGTCGAATTCTCATCTTCCTAGTAAAATGAATTCCATATCGTAACAGCAGCAACAGCGAAGTTAAGCAGAAAGAAGACAGCAATACATCTCACAAACTGCATAACTGCTTCAGCGAAGTCCATACCTGCCACATGTAAGTCTCTCTATCTTTAGTGACGTATATACTCCCCGCATAGACCTGGTAGAAGTAGGGGTGACCGTTCAGAATTTGAGATACAATGCTAAATGCCGTGGTCTTATATTCTCACCAGTATGCTGTGTTCTTAAAGGAAGAAGACTTTAATAGGGGTGTAATTACGATGACTCAGGAGAGTGAGTGTTCAGACTAGCCAAGAAGGCCATAAACCAAACAGGCAAACACTCCAAATACTTCGGGTTTTTGCCCAGAGTACTTCTACAGGTGGAGAAACAACACAGAAGTTGCTCCTTCCTCCCCTCCACCGGGAATTTTATTGCGAGCAGTTAGAACTGTAAAATAACTTACGTTGGAAGCAACTTGTGGAGGTTGTTTGGTCCCACCCCCAATGAAAGCAGGGCTAATTCCAAGCTAAACCGGCTTGCCCGGGGCACTCCCCAGTCGACTTCGAATTTCGCCAAGAACGGAAAGGGCACAACCCCTGTGGGCAGCCTGCTCCTCCCAGGAGACAGCTGAAGGCAGGGATGAGATTCCCCCCGGCCCAGCCTTTTGCACAGTAACGAATCCAAGTTTGTTGGATCCAACAAAACAAAGATCCAACTCCGAGCCTCACCTTTGTGTATCGGACGGCGAGAAAACTGAAGAAAAGCATCCTACGGGAGGGTAAATTCTAGAAGCAGCCTGCGAATCAGAGGGAGTTTGAAACGATGGGAGTAAGGGAAGTACAAACCGCTTTAAGAGAAGGCAGCGAACGTACTAGAACAGCTTCCTCTGGAGTCTCTTGAAAACAGGACCGTGGGGCAGCTAAGGAAGGAGCTGCCATTATGCTGGGGACATGAACAAATGCACCAGACTAATTTCATCAGCTGGCCCTTAAAAAGAAAAAAGAAAATGCCTGTTTTTAAGAGATGAATGGGAAGATGAAAAACTGTTCATGAAAGAGTTTTCTTAAGTTCACCACAATTGGTAACCTGGTAAAGCTAGGGAATTTCCTAACAACAGTCGCGATTCCAATTTCTTGAATACTTTGCAATCTTTTCTTATTTCCAGGAGGAAAGGAACGATAAAAGAAAGTTTATAAAGCCAGCGTGTCCCTGCTATGTAATATAAGCTGGCAGGAGGCCTAATTAGACAGCCTCCAGAGGTGCCCTCAAAGCCAGTCTTCTATGATTCTGTGAACTATAATACATGACAAGTAAAACTAAGCATATAAAACGTGATGGTAAGTATTGTTTTGACAAAGTTTATTAAATCCAGAGAGGCACAATTTCTGAGGTAACAGTATATCTATTAGACTATATTTAGCCTAAAGGTACTACACCGCTTCTCCCTACCCTAAGACTAATTTCCTCCACTCCCTCCGGCCTCACACTTTCCTCAAATTGTAATGTTTCTTCAAATTTGTAATCTTCTCCTTCTTCAAAACAGAAGGAAACTAATTTTTAGTGAGAGCTTATTATCACAGAGATTGCCTCCACAGTAGTACCTTGGTACCCACTTGTGTTCTATAAACGTTAAGAAACATTACACAACGCTGTCTCGTGAGGGTACGATATTCTCTATCAGGGAAGCAACTCTTTAAAATGTGTAAATGAAGAGGAAGATGGACTCAGTCTGAAAATGGACACAGGAGATCTATCTATAAAACAGCTAATATTCTGATAAATGGATGTATTGGAATTAAAATGCACTCCAAAAAGTTGAAATATATTTTTTTTCCCCAAAAAGTAACAATAAAAGCAAAATGAAAGCCAGAGCAATTTAGTTCAAATCTTGCATTTCTCTCTGATCAGATTAAAATATCTTCAAGAAATAAGGACACTGTCTTGCTTTTAGTACTAAATACCACGTATTTTTAATTATTAGAAGGCATGCGTTTGATTCTTCTGAATATTTTAATGTTCAACAACGGGGAAATTACAAGTTTTCCACTGTCCATCACGGAAACTGCCTGGATGCCACCACTCTGTGCCATAATACAACAAACACTTAAGAGGAAGAGAACTTGAGAGCGCTGGTAAATCGTTATTTTCAAATACCTTTATCATGTGGATCTCTATGCACAAAACGATCATCAGACCACGCAACGTGTACAACAGAGGCTGGAAACGGATAACCTAGCAAGACGCACCGCAAGGTCTGCCTTTCACTTGGCGTCCTAAGCAACCCGAGACCGAAGGAGGGAGTTTCGGCCCGATTCTACGTTATCTGCTGAGGATTGTGGCTTTAGGCAAGGTTAAGATTTGCGGGACCTCCTTTTGTACTCTTCTAAGTATCATTTAGAGCTTCCAAATAGTGGAATAAACACTTCCATGCTTATGCTTAATAAATCTTAATAACCAAATAAATTTCTATGACTTACTCTATGCCTTCTAAAGGAGGCATTGGACTCCTTTTTCCTCCAACATGCGGGATGGGAACGCACCCTTGGTGCCTCAGATGTAAACCATGACTAGCTCCTTGCTCCTTCCCACCTTCCTCCCTCCCCTCTGCGCGAGGACTCCCCAGATGACCCACCTGCCGGTGATTCCTTTCACACCCGGGCCCCTCCGCAAGATGCAGTTCATCCGCGGGGGACAACCAAGCACCTACAAACACCAGGTGCCGGGACAGGGAGAAAGGTGTCACGGCACAAATGTCTTCATTAATCAGGTGTTTAAGCGTGGGAAAAATAAGGTACAGGTTTGGCTCCCACACGTTGATTTTCTGCCCTGAGGTTGAAAATTAAGGTTCTGGGGCCACGGCATACTTAGGATATTAATAAAGTCTACTCCAACGTTCATTATCTAATACAGTCTCTTCATATATGCATTTGGGAAGATAATTTTGTATTTAAAGAATATTAAGAAGTATTGGATTATCCCAGGTTTGTTTTCTAGCTCTAGCAACGTTCCCCCCGCCTCAACACAGAGCTTGATAATACGGTGACGACAGCCTGAATTGCTAAGCAAGTGATAGCTGACACAGTTGATTCACATACTACAATTGCAGATGAACTAGAATCATGAAAAATAGAATCACAGAATGGCTTAGGTTGGAAAATACCTTTAAGACCATCGAGTCCAACGTTTAACTTACTTCTTATTGTGAGTCAGCAGATACAATAAAGTTCCCCATGTAAAATTTTTCAGTTTCACCACAGGCCACAAAAAGTTAAAAGCTATTTCAGTCAAACCTCAATGGTTAAAATGGTTTTAATATTAATATTTTAAATTTGTTACCCATTAGCGTTACCTTGATTTCTTTCTGAACTCTTCATATTGCATTTCAGCATACCAATTTACATTGGGTCTACTGATATAGAGAAAGCAAACATATCCTACGCAGGATCACTCAGACGGGCGCAATCTTCGTTTACCTTGTACTATTTCGATTAATCTAATGAATGAAGGCTGGTAAAATTACGTCATTCATTCTTAAGCATACATTCAAAAACTGAGCAAGTTCACCTCAAGATGGGAAATCTGCCTATGAATCAATACAAAACAAGGCAAAAAATGTAAGGGAAAGA
>NW_010552133.1:7299-9414 GCF_000687285.1 Phaethon lepturus
AAAGATTTACAGCTAGGAATTACTGAGAAAGTGCTAGCTCCTCACGCTGCAAGAAACTGTATGAGTCTGGAGTAGAACGTGAAAAAAGCAGCATAAAGTGTTGTGCACCGAAGAAGCAATTGCCCGTGTGGGTCAAATGGTACCCGTTATTAAACATTAACTTTTTATACTTCTAATGGAAATTACCAGATTCCACAACAAATTATAAATTTTTCATACAAAAATCAATTCACACCAATTACTACAACACAAGGGAAAATAAAATCTAACTCTCCAAAATCTGAAATAAATTGTCATATTAGTTTGTAAAAACAAAACCAATAAAATAACCACAAGTTCTACAAACCTAATGGCTGCGTTTTCATCCACTCATCTTTCTTGACGTGTGGTAATACAAAATAAATGTATATACTTTTAGTTTATCATATTTTATTGAGATTTTTATTGTCCTGTGCACATATTAATGAAGTATTACTCTAAGGATACGAAATATTACCATAAGAATGTCCTCAATTCTATGAGGACTGCTTTCCTAGGCACACATCATGGGAACAACAACAACAACAACAACGAAGGGCACATTTTAAATGGATTCAAGAACGATCAAACATTTTATAAGTTTAAAGATCTCCATTACCTTAAAACAATATCGCATTAACGCGTGCAGAGGCCCCGATTCAACAAAACAAATACAAAACTGATTTAAAACAAAAAGCGCAGAAAAACTCAAAACCAGAACCAAGATATACACAGTTATGAAAACAACCCCCTCGCTCTGATATTATCACCAACACAGGTGTCACAAAGGTCACAAATGGCCTCTAGCTCATAAATCTGGCAAATCCTCCTATGAAAAGTTAAGTATTTTAATGAAAACATGCATTTAACTTGTCCGCATTTTAAGTCCCATCTAACCTGATCACAGAGTCACAGAATCACAAAGGTTGCAAAGGACCTTCAAGATCACCAAGTCCAACCGTCAACCCAACGCCACCCTAAACCATGTCCTGAAGCGCCACATCCACACGTTTTTTTTAATACTTCCAGAGATGGCGACTCCACCATCTCCCTGGGCAGCCTGTTCCAATGCCTGACCACCCTCTCGGTGAAGAAATTTGGTCTAAATCCTTTGACATGAAAATAAACCCCTTCTTTTTACTACACAGTTTTATTTCCAGACACCCATCTGGGTTTCCCCGTCTTGATTCGCTTAAAGGGCCTCCTGAAGGAAGAGCAACACTGAGAAGTGAGGGTGGTTATAAGAGGAGGCCACCACTACCACCCATTCAAGTTATTGTTATAGGCAGCAATATGCATCACCAATTACAAAGCAAACATATCAGGAACAATGCTGAATGAGCAAAATTCCTTAATTATTTTAAACCTAACTTTTCCAGTTAAAAACACCAAAACAAACCCCCCAAAACCACCAACAAACCACAGGCTAAAAGTCTACAACTTAAACTCCTGAGAGTGCCGATAATTTACAATCACAGGTTTTGTAGATTTATTTCCAACTGCGTTTCTTAACATTTACTGCACTTGGTATAAAGTGGACAACGAAAAAAAAAAAAGTTAATCCATTTCCACTCTCTAGTTAGTGTTATCTGACATATATAACCACGTTTGTCTTAATAAGCAGCAGACCTAAACTATCAAACAATATTCTTACCAGAAAGGAACGCAAGAAAAAGTTATCACAACCTGTACTACGCTTTGCTACTTCTTCCACGTTATTTTTTTGAAAGTTTATTGCTTGCACGTATTGTTTCCCAGCTCTTTCCTCCAAGTGCTCCTTCGCACGCTGCATTAGCGATGATGGCGATATGAACAGGCTGCTTCTAGCTTAAGACCACCGAGCAGTTCAGTACCTGGATCTAATTTTCTGCAGTACGAACAGAGGAGAGCACAGAGGCAGAACAACACCAAGAAAAGCGACTCCGTGCATTTAATCATATATTCATTCTCTGTGTATGCTGCACGTATATAGACACGCACGCACATATATATGGACAATGTCATCCTAAGTGGGAGACGTTAACGAGAACATGGAAAAAGATACCTCAACAGCTTTGGCAGCAGTCCCACAAATTGTCCTGAAAGAAGTCAGCAGGA
>NW_010552133.1:9445-12945 GCF_000687285.1 Phaethon lepturus
TACCGCAAGAGTTACGAAGGCCTGGGGCGGGGGCGGGGGGGGGGAATCTCAAAAATTTTCAGAGGAAATGAGGATATGGAAAGCAGGAATTTCTAGGAGAAAATGGCAATGAAACTTTCACACAGACTATTTTCTCTCAGAATGAACGCTGAAATCATCTCCAGCGTTTAAAAATATTTTATGAACACCCTCCTTCAGAACGCCTTCTGTAGCTAATACGCACTGCAAATGAGCCACAGATGAATATGAGCTACAGACGAATATGAGCTGGAAGAGAAGCCATCCAGTTCAGCCCTTTTCCCCAAGACAGATTCGACTACATTATGTCATTCCTGACATATTTGCCTTGTCTGTTCTTAATGACCGCCAATGAAGAAACTCAGCAATTTCCCAAAGCCAGCTATTCCAGTGTTTCGCAATCCTTAGCGTTTGAAGGTTTTCCCTATTATCTAACCTGAAGCTTTTTTCCCTCTGCTCACGAAAGCCCCTCATTTCTTCTACCACCCATCATGACACCAAAAACACATTATGCCCTTCCCCTTCGCATAGCTCTTAAAATACCGAAGACTTACCGCATCCCTTCTCATTTTTCTCTTCTGTAGACTAAGCAACTCCATTTCTTCTGACCTTTTCTCCACGGTTATCTTCCTGAGATACCTGACCACCCTCACCTGGACGCTAGCCAGTTATGCACAGTGCTCTTGGAGAGCGATGTCCAAGTTTGGGCACAGAAGTGCTCCAGCTGTAGAGCAGAAGGGCTGCTGCACATACCTACCAGGCTCTCCTGTTTATACAAACTGGTTTCATGTTTGCCTTTTTTTTTTTTGGTAACAGCATGACGTTGCTGATTTTATATTCCGTGCATGATTCGCTATAATTCCAGCTACTTTCCTAAAGAAATGCTGTCTAAGCGTTACTCACCATCCTCTGCCTGTAAAGTTATTCTTGCTCCAGCATAGTATCTTCTATTTATCACTGCTTTTTTTCAGATTATTTCTCTAACTTGTCAAGATGATTTTCGATATCACTGCAGTCCCTTAACGCTGGCAGTCCCTCCTATCTCAGTGGCATATTTAATCAGAACATTTTATTTCATTATCCAGGTTCTTAATGGAAACACTGATCAGAATTAAACTCGGGACCGATGACTGCCAAGTCTCCTGACTTCAGAGCAGATAAAGTATCAGACCATCTCGATACTTCAGGCTGATATTCTGCAGTCCTTCATATTTCGTTACCTACAAAATCGGGAATATATGTAATGGAGCGTTACATACGTTTCCCAGTATTCCCATCAAGTCTTTGAGACCCTTCAACTCGGAGCACAGAAGATGACTTCCCAGTCACACGCCATTGCACTGGATCCTTCTCAGAGCAACCGAACAGCTGAAAATGCAGTTTGGACCATCACGCGCCCAGGAGGCAGGGCAAGAGAAGGCTTGCCCAGGAGACAGGGAAAGATAATTCTTACCAAGAAGTCTGAATCCCCACGAGACAGTTTTTCTGTTTGCTTGCCAGTCAACTGTGCTGCTTTCAATTCAAAGTATTTTCACTTTCCTCTAGTCTACTTCAATCACCCTTGCTTTGCCCAGACTTTGTCATTTTTCATGGTTAACTACGTATTGCTACCCAGGGAGGTCTACAAGAGACTACATACTAACTAGGTATATATGGCTATAGATATTTATAAATGTGTTATACTTGAATAATTAGATAACAGATATAATTATTTCTATTAAAATAACACTCTGATTATGCTTACTGATTGTACAACATATTTCCGTCTGCTTTGGATGAGCAAAATCTCAGTATCTGTCTACTTTGGATGAGCAAAATCTCAATATTTCCCAGGGAAAAAAAAGGATGCATTTCTCCAGTCCTTCAACATTTCCTAACATCTTCCATCTCCACATCCCACCCGCCGTGGAGAGCTCATTCCCGAGATTAGTGTCAGACTTCCATGATCCATAAACGCTCACTGTAAAAGGGAGTCCGGGTTCGACTGTGATCTGTAACCCTAGCTATGCACCAGTTTCTACAAACAGAGATCCCTCCTCTCGCGTAGCTCGGGAACCTTTCTGCGGCCCAAAGGGATTCCAGTGCATGTAGCGGTCCTAAGGTTACAAGCCCGACAGCCAGCAGAAAACTGGGAGCCTAAAAGAGGAAGTAATTGTCTGCTGCCTACATAATGCCAAAAAAAATTATGGCATATTATGTCTAGATTTCTTCTTTTCTTATCAGTCAGTCTTACTTCCTTCGCTAAATTAAGTATTGCTCCAGCAAATACAACTACACTGCATAATACCCTCTATGGAATTGGGTCAGCTACCCCAACAGATGTTCATCTAAGCTTACAGCCTTTTTGTCTCACCAGCTCAAAGGAATACTCCTCCTTTTAGTCATAGCCTTTCAAAATTTCTTAAAAAAACTCTGGAAACTGCCCACACACTGACTATGCTTCAATAATTCTTCATTTAACAAGGAGATGACTCTTCATGATAACGTAACTTAACAAATTACCTAAATAAGCAATACCACATGTGACCATAGCAAATCAATCTTACGCTCTCTACCTCATCTCCGCCCGCTCTCACACACGCACATGCAGAAAACTTCACACACAAATAATCTTAGATATTCTTAGCGCATTACGCAACCTGTATCGGGTCCATAAATCAAGATCTTCTTAAACTGTACTACCAAACTGGTCTACGAGATTATTGACGCAATGAAAAAATCACCAAAGGCATCGAGCATGCGGATACAGCAGCCGCCTCAGGAAGCGCTTGGCCAGCCAGCTGCTCGTGCGTCCTCAACCCCTTTTCCTAGGGAGGGAGAACTTGAAGACTTGAAGTCTGAACCACCATTTTTTTTGGTGTTCTTCTAGGTAAATTACAATAGGATGAATGACAGAAATGTGCTTATTTCTCATTTCTTTCACGGATGAGTTAAAAAGTCGTCTTTTAGTTTAGTTGCGTTCTGTACCCCATTCACGTCTCTCTCTTAAGGATACTCCAGCACGGCTGACGTACACACACACGGAGATTTCTTCTCCCCTCACTCCGTGCCTGTGTAAGATGGTTTTCACCTCAGCACGAGTTTAAAGCTTGGTATCCTGACCTCTTCTGCTTAAGTTATGTAGTTTATTCAGGCATGCTTGTTCCCTTCAAGGAGAAAGCAACAAAAAACCACTGTTAGGACACCATACAATTGGTCTGGAGGACAACTTAGGTTCCACCACATCCCTTAGGAATAAAAAGAAGCCCAAACCAAACAGGCCTACAGCCTTTCTGCAACCTGTCATCGGGTCCATAGCCTCCCGAGTATATGCAGGCCGCTGCCCGGCTCACACCAGCACAACGCAACTATAGGGACGAGTCTCCAAAACCCACCGATTGTCAATCCAGCTGCAGGAGCTCAGGCGGGAACCGCAGCGGTCCCGGCAGCAGCACAAGGCAGAGCCCGGGTCACCTCTGCCGTCGCAGTCGTGCCGCCGCGGA
>NW_010552134.1:0-9478 GCF_000687285.1 Phaethon lepturus
AATCTTTCTCTTTTCTTTTTTAACAAAAGAAACACCAGGTGCTTTTTCCCCTTTGTTGGTTGTTGCTTTTTTTTTTTTTCCTTTTTTTTGGGATAGAAACAAAAAGGTGGGATGTTTAATTTGGGGTGAGAAACCCTTCATGAAAAAAGCAAACAAAAACAAAAACCCACAGGAAACTTGCAGTTGTCCCTAATTCTGTTAGAATCTTCTTGGTCATCTCCAAAGAGACAATTTGTTCTACCCATGACTTTTGCCTGAAAAAAAGAACAAAAAACAACAAAAAAAAAATTGCAAACAAACAAAAAGAGAAAAAAAAACAATCTACTTAGTTGTCTTTGTGTCTTCTAAGCATTGGGGATAACGTTCTACTAAGCATGGCTGTTACACTTGTATATATATATTGAGCCTTGACAGGCCTATGATGTAAAACAATTGTATTGATGGTGGTTTAACTCTTATTTTTTTGCTTAATTTTTACAGTTACATTCAGCTGTTAGATAAGCAGGAAAAATAGTTTGCTGGCTAGTTCTACTCATTTATGTTAGCTTTAATGCACATTTTTAAAAGAACCACGGTCTTGTTTTAACTACCTGCTAGATATAAGTAATACAGAGGTGCTGGCATGCTTTACAGTACCTGATCTGATACAGTTTTTTTGTCTTGTACTATTACATAAATCCAGTCATGCACTTTTTCGTACACTACAAGGGGATGTGTAATAATATCCATGCTTTTTTTTCTTAAACTATTGCCATATTTTCAGTAAGTGTCTTTAAAAAAATACACTTAGATAAAAGTGGTCTGGTCAGTATGAGGGCATGAATGCCAAACAAAGAGTATTAGTGTTTAGTGTTAATACAAAAGTGCCAACTTTGCACATGTTTTGAAAAAAGAAAATGTAGTTATTCACCATAACCACAGTAGTAGTTTTTGGACTACAGAAAAAAATACTGGGGAGGGAAAAGGGGTAAAGTGAAATACAGAATTCTTGGTGCTTTTTTTAAGTGCCAGTTATTACTAGAAACAATAGTGCATCCTTATTCCTTAGATATTACATTACAGAAAAGAAAAAAAACCAGAATTGTGTCATGTGAATCAGTGGAAACTTTTTTTTTGTCAAACATGCATAATATTTGGGGATATAAATGCTGATACTACTTGTCACAGAACAAAGATGAATATAATTTTGTGTGCTTCTTACTATGGCCTGGATTTTTTGTGGTGTTTTAAAAAAAAAAAAAGGAACAGGGAAATAATGTTAACTATGTTGTTCTGTAAAGTTGTCTTTTTTGCAATGGAAAGTGCTGTAGTATGATTAAGGCATGTTTTATAGAAGCAATCAAAAGAAATTAATGGCAGAAGCACTTAGAAGCTCTGAAAACATATGCTGGACTTTTTATTGGGTAACTTTCCCTTTGGATAAAATTAGAGGCCAGAAAAAAAGGATCTCTAGTTGTGTTAATGTTTTGTGTTTCACCCACATGGTTTGTCAGAAAATAACAAAGTCCAAGAATGACAGCGAGCAAGAGAGCGAGCATGAACAGGAGAGGGAGGAGGAGCGAGCAGTTGAGAAAGGCAGAGAGAAAGAGAGGCTGTCCTCTGAATCTTATTTTTGTTTCCGGTGTTTACACATGTTGCTTGAGCTGGTAAACCACACTGGCAGCCTGAGTTACCACAACATACTGACTGAGTGATGGTATTTACTTAAGTTCAGTCTACAGCCAAAACCATTAGGGTGTGTGTTGTAGACTCTTTTCTTTACACAACCAATAACAATAACAAAAGCAAAAACAAACAGACAAACAAATGAAAACCCAAGGGATATTTCAGCGTACAATAAAATGTTCCTTCAGTGAGAATGTGTTCCTTTTCTGTATTTACTGACCCAGAACATTATTCTTCTTAGCCAAGAGTCAGAAATGCTCCATTGTTTCAGCTTGTAGTTGTTTTGATTTGCTGTGCATTTTGATTATTCTTACCTTTATGTCCACTTCAGTACTTAATTCCTGTTGCATTTTCTAGAGGAAACTCTTAGTATGGATTTCCTCTCTTTGAGTACTCTTTATGCATTTCAGTATTCTTGTTTCCAAACATAGGAATCAATAGCTAATAAATCGGTATTTCCAGTTGTAGAAAATAAAAGAAAAATCTTTCTAAATGAATTCTCACTATGTTCCTATGGATTACAAGCCTCTGATCATTTTTTGATTCTGTACACTGATGAAGCCCTGAAAACATTGGTGGATCCCGCAGAAACTGTAAGGAAAATTTTCCTTTTAGTTTAACAAAAAAACCACCAAAACACTTTATAGCAAAAAGCTAAGCAGTTTCACTGACTTTTTTTCTTTCATCTTTTTTATTTTTCCTCAAAGTCTCAACCACTTTGCCTTGTTAAGTGGAGTGGCGAGATCTGCTTCACTTTGTTTTATGTTGTGCAAGCTCAGTGTGTTTGTGAGAAAGGGAAATTAGAACAGTAAAGGTGCATTCTTCTAAAACACATGGACCTTTGTAGTGTTATCTGTACTGCACTCCTGTCCCTCCTCCCAAGCTATTAGGAAAAAGCAAGATGGAAAGTCTAAAAAATAAAACAGCATAAATTGAATGATATCTACAGAAAGAAAACCCCAATGTTTTGTAGTATGTACAGTATAAATAAATATAATTTTTAATGAAAAACACATTTGAGGTATATAAATAATTCCTCGCTGAATGAATCACTGTTCTGCATTCTCATTTCACTCTGTTTCTGTTAGAGGTCAAATGGTTTTGGTAAACTTGTTCGGAAACTTAAACATCATCACTAGATAAATTCAGCAGATGAATTACATAGAAAAAAACCCCTGTTTATTACAAAAAATGAAACAGGACATTCTAAAAAACAAAGAAGCATGGACGAACCTCCAAAAACTGTTACAAGCTCTGCAATCCTACTTCTATGGCATCCTAAACTTCATTCAGATTTTGCTTAAGCCATGTCGGCGATAGCATCTCCGTCTTGTGTACAGAATATTACTCACTGTTATTTCTAGGCGAGTCAAGTGGTTTCTTCAGTGCTAGTCATTCTAATGTCAGAACAGTCTCTTTTTTTTTAGAAGGGCACATACACTTATATTGAATGGAATGGCATTTCCCTCCTTCCTACTTACCATGCATCTCTGTGAGAATCTGTATTTATCAGAATTGTTCCTGTGGTGGAATTTGTACCATCTGAAGTTATCTGAAAAATAGTAAAAAGGCTGTGTGGTAGAAGTTTGTTTTTTCTGTCAGAAAGTAGCATTTCTGGGTGATCTTAGCAGCAACCCAGACTGCAATAAGCGTAACGACTGAACATCTCATGTGTCCAGCACAGGGCATGGCTGTACTGGTGTGATGACAAGATAGATGTTGTGCAGTTGCTTATGCCATGACAAACTTGAGGCTATCCCTTCAGTTTCCAAACCTGGCAGTCTAAACCTTTTTACAAGAATTAGACCAACTTCAAGGAAGAGACTCTTCATTTTACAAGGAGTTTGTTCCTTCTTGTTTGGTTCTTACAATTATCGTGGTCACTCTTTCCACATTGTTTCACTGTTTCATTTATTCAAGGTAGCTGTATTTTTCTGTAAATATGAAAAAGGCTTTGTTTACTTCTAGGAAATAACTCTTCGTACTGAACTTCGTTTAGAAACAACACTACTTGTCTGGAGGTTGTTAAGCATTTGTCTTGGGGGGTGTGTCAGGAAAGCATGAGATACTGGTTAATCACTAGGTATCTTTTGAAAACCTGTATGAAACAATTTGGAAGGAAAACAGAACAAGAATGGGAAGCAGGAACTGAGTTTTAATATCACTGGTGACCCCTTCTCTGTGGCCAGATCACATCACTTACCCATTTGTGTTTCAATCTGTTAAAGTATGGCTAATATTAATACTACCTTCCCCATAAGGGTGCTGCTGTGAGGGGTAATTAGCTGGTATTAGTAAAGAGCTAATTTAAGTAATAAATATTTTTGCACAGCTTACAATATTTAGTCAATTTTTCTGAGCTGTATCTCAACCAGGTACATTTTGTTATGGTTGAGATTTTAACTTTGCCTCTTAAACTGCAGCTGGTTCCGTGGTGACACGGTAGTTGTGCACACGAAGTATGGGCACTCTGTCACTGAGTGACAACTCAGTTTGACAAAATGTGCAAGGTATAAATTTAAAAGCCTACTAGCACTTACACATTGCTCTTAAAGATCCCTCAAAGGCTTTTCATGACTGAGCTCATGAAATTTGTATGTTTCCTAGGGATCTGTAGATGCTTTACACAGCAGAAATTGTCACCGTATTTTCAGTGAGTAAACTTCAGTGTATTTCCTTCCTTCTTTCCTTCCTTCTTTCCTTCCTGCCTTCCTGCCTTCCTGCCTTCCTGCGTCCCTTCCCTCTCTCACTTCCTTCCATTGTGGAAATGAAAGTGTACTTTCTCTGCATGTTCTGGAAGTCTGTAAGTTTTCCATCACCTATGCATTCCCCATTCCGTCCCCAAAAAAGGAACTGTTTAGGAAAAAGAGTAGAGTCAGGTTCTAAACTGTAAAGTAGCTGCCAGGGGAGGTCAGCACCTCTGTTGATGTGGTCCAGTACAGCTAACAGGAAGTGGTGCTGCACTTGATCCACTTGAGTTTTCCTGGAGTTTTAGTCTTCTCAATTAACACAGTTAAGTATCTAGCACAGCTAATTATATGGGGTAGGAATGTGCCTAAGCAACAAGACAGAGAGCTGTGTGGGTACCTGGAAAGCTCAGAAACATGATGATTCAAGGTCTGATCTGTTCCAAAGATAGGAACCGTTTACAAGACCAGAGATTTAGTTCCAAATTTTTCTCCTTCAATGTGTACGATATTTTAAAATCAAAGTGCTTGGTTTGGACCCGTTTTTCACAGGGTTATCAGGGATGTCAGCTGCCATCAGAAAACAGGACATCTTTTCAGAAATGTATTTGTACTCAAATTCTGCAGGACATTTTCACAGCATCATTGGTGGCAGGCAAAGGAATAAAGGAGGGAAAGTGTTTGATCTAGGAGTGTGCACATGCTCCTCTAAATTTTTTGTGCCAGTTATGCGAGCAGAACTATTACCCCTTCTTCTGTCCCCAAACTAGTTTTGTCACTTTCCTCTTTGGGTTGTGTTAACAGAATTAACTCTTTTTTATTTCAAAAGAGAAGCAAAGGTGTCTAAGGGCAAGGAGGCAGCAGGAGTTCTCTGTGGGGAAAAGGTGAGTGGCAGACACATGATGGCAGCTGGTATATGTCAGTTCCTTCTTTTTTTTTTTTTCTTATGTCACTACTTTGCTGCTATAGTAACTCAACAAAACAGTGACTGTAGTGCTACTTTGCTAGATAAGCATCAGCATATCCTGCTGTCACCACATGATGAGTTGGGCTTTTTTCTCCCTCCTGTAGGGACATAAAAGGAACTCTTTTCCATACCCGTTTTTACTTTACGAACAGAGCAACAACATATGATGGACTGAACCTTTCACCCACATGTTTGCCCAAGTACATGTCTGTTCCAGTCCCATGGTTTCTGTCTCTTCTTGCCAAGCAGCAGTATCTGCCTTTAAAATGGCCTGTAAGGGAGTGAAGCAGCAAGTTTTTTACATAAGTAATATTATCTTGAGTTTGTAGTTAACCAGTCTTATGTGGCTTATTTTCTCTGGTCAAGTCATGATACTGAATGACAGCTTTGATTTTTTGATCAAGATATTGATCGTGTATATCCCAATACTGTTGCTTTTATGTTTGGCACTGGCACTGAAAGGAAAATGGTTCTGGACCACCAAAGGGTTAAAAAATGGACATGTTTTTGACAAGTCCTCTGACTTTTGCCAGTATTATTGTTCATTATGATGACACTGTATTTTTTTTAAACAGCAGTTGTAGTTGTCATAAAACTATTTTCCCATTCCTCTCCTTTAAAGTGTGATGTTGTAAATTCATGTGACCTTTCCTGCAAAGAATAAATATTTCTTTTTTTATATAAGATCTCAAGACAAGGCTTGGTTTGTAACAAATAGTGGCCCATTACAAAGCAGGAAAAAAACCTGAGCTGAGCAGAAAGAAGCTTCAGTTCAATTTCACCTCATATCTTTCTAATAACTTACTTGTCACTTTATTACCTTCCAGTAATGTGAATGCTGCTGACAAGACTGTCACACTAACAGCAGGCAACACCCTCTCTTCCTTAGCCCCAGCTCTCCTGGCTACTTATTGCGCTGGCCCTGAAGGGACACAAACTAATAGTGTGCTTTCAAGTTCAGCACTTGGCCATCAAATATAAAAGGATGCGTAATTGCCTGTTTATCCCCTGTGAAGGGGAATTGAGTATAAGAACCAGGCTTTCCCTCCCTCTTCCTTGACACGCACACACGCGTGCACACACACATCTGCGGTGAGTGAAGGGAAGTCCCACCTGGAGCGCTTCGATTTGTCTTCGGGAAGCCCAAGGCTGCCACTGGCTGCTCTATCAAGCTCTCAGGCAGACAGTAACAAGATGGCTTCTTAACAAAAGGTCAGCTGAGAAATACTGTCTGTGACGGCACTTTTGCCTGCTTATGTAGCAACTAATTGCTTTGTATTGGCATAAGCCATACTGTGCCTGCCAGAAACGGCCGTGCGAATTTGCTGCGAGACTTGCTGCGTAGGTTTGGTGGCGAACAGGGTACGCAGTCTTGTCTTTTCCGGTTGAGCCCATCCCTCGGCAAATGTCAGAGCAGTGCCATCCTCTCGGGTTGCTGTGCTGAATGGCCAGTTCCAGCTGTCCTTTCTGCCGTGATGGGAGCGTCTGCGGCTGCGGTCAGCGTGAACTTCTGTGAACTGTTAGGGAAACGTATCCGAGACACAATCTACTGCCCTCGTACAAGGAGGCATTTTCTTCTGATTTATCCCCTCATTTACCAGAACACTGCCAAAAGTACAGGCTCCAGAAGCACCTCACAGACGAGGCCGTCAGAAAAGAGAGAGTCTGGGAGCGCGCTAGCTTGGGAGCACGTGCTATGCTTTGAGAAATGCTAAGTGCATGAAGGCCAGCACAGCTGGCTTCAGCCGCTCCTCTTCCCTTCCGTTGTACGCTGGCCGACCGATGAAAAGCAGTTGAGAATTCAGGTGGGCAGAGGAGCCGCTGAAGCGCGCTTTCCTTGCAGGGTCAGCAGCATTCCCCTGCCGCGACCGCAACGCCAGCTCCCATGGGTGCCCGTGAGAGCTGGGCACCGTGGGTTGAATGGTGCTGGTGGCCAGTGCCGCACCGAGAAAGACAAAGATGGGTTTCGGGCAAAGCCCAAGACTGGGAGACCGAAACACAGACAGTTTGGGCTTCATTGTTTTTAGTGTCCTTGGACTGACTGATGGCATTAGTGGGCTGCAGCTCCTCGTCGCTGGTTCCGGATGCTAATGCTGTCTCCAGCACTACGTGGTAGCTTGGTGTTTGCTGCAACAGAGGTGATGTTACCCGCCATAAATGTGCTGAGGCCTTTTACCAGTCAAAGGTCATTGATCTTGTCCTACCTTTTCCTCCCACGTGCACCAGAAGCTGTGAGGGTGAGAGAGACCAGCAGACCGTTTCCTGAGGCCTGCTTGTGTCAGAGGTGTGAAGGCTGAGCCCAGATTCGGCTCCCTGGTCAACCCCACGTGCACATGGCACTGACGGAGGTGGGAGCAGTCGGATTAGCTGACCTGCCATGATGAGCTGGGCAGGCCCAACAGCCTTTCTTTCTGTACTGTTTCTGAGGCTGATTGTGGAAACTGAGGACTTTCTAATTTAAAAAAAAACCCACAAACATTTGGGTTCTTTGTGTGTGAGAGAGAGCGTGTGTGTGTGTGAGAGAGAGAGAGAGAGAAACAGACACAGTGTTAGAACAAAGAGCCTTAAAATGAAGGTTGGAAATGGGCAAAATCATATCATTTTCATCACACTCACCTATATATATTTCCTCTTATGCGCTTAAGAGCACAAGAAGCATGAGTGAGCAAATGCCTAATGTGTAGAGAGGTTTATTCAGATGTTCCACAGATTCATACAGTGCTCCCTTCAAACCTTTGGAGAAAAATATTTTAGAAAAATGGAGAAAAGCATCCAGGGCAATTATATTTCTAGCGAAGAAAGAGAGAGCGGGACTAGCTAAGTGATGCATAAAGATTTTATAAGGCATCCGTTGTCAAACAAAAGGTTGAGAATGATCAGAAGATAATGCACAGTTAGGATGGCAAATTCATCAATAGTTAATCACAACCTGTCCACTTCTGTTACGAAATGCAAGAGGCTGTGAACAGCAGCGCTGGGGGACCGGTGGCACTCGTGCTCGCGCGTGTCTGTGCCTGAGTGGGGGAGCGTTGCGCAATCACCGCGTCCAGCTCAAGACCTTGACACGCGGTCCGCGTCCCCGTGTCCCCCCCGCCTCCTGCGTTGATGGGGCAGAATGTGTCCCCCCCATCACTGCTGTGAACCGGTATGGTAGCCGTGCAAATTGTGATTCTAGGGATGTTCTTCTTAGTTTACCTGATGACCTACGGAGTAAATAGGGTCACTTAAGCTATACAAACTAAGGCTGATTCCTTCATTATTTTTCAACCATACTTTAACATTTCGAATTTTTAATTTTTTTTAAACAAACCCTTGTACAATCCTCAGTTGTTTTAATTTTGCCATTTTCTTCACCTGTCCCCACCCCTTCTCCTCTCATTCCAAGAGAACCTCTCATTAAAATTCTCTCAGAAAAGTAACACATCCTCCTGACGTTCTCCATTGTGGAAAGTTTTATGCATTCCATCTGTGAAAATGGTCACCGTTTGTAAAGTGACAAGATGAATAAAATGGCCACTGTTGTGTGTGTGTGTCTCATTTAGCTATTTATAAATATGAACTTCAGCATGCTGCTTTTTCTTGTGCAAACTTTGGTTCCTATGTCATATGGGGCTCCTTCCCCATAACGTGGCTCTTTCTTAAATGGGCAGCACTTGTGTTCTCAGTTCATGCCTCCTGCCTCTCCTCCAGTCTATAGAAAAAGCGATCCATGTTCCGGTGCAATGTATGTGCAACAGGTGTGCAAATAAGCTGATCTGAACCCTGAACACAGTCAAAATTTACCCTGGCTGAAGCTCCACAAGCTTTGACTTACCGCAAGCAGGTCACGGCAACCTGTTTGTGCCTGCGAATATCTCATTGTAGGGGCTTATGCCTGTGGCCAACAGGGTTTGGAGTTTCTTTCTGTTACTGAAGGCTCTTGCTCACTGGCACTGCCGTTGTTTTAACAGCTTTGACTGAGAAGGTCACTCGGGCTGAGCAACGTGGCCATTTCCTTACGTAGCCGTCTGCTGTGCTTCAGTTCTCCTGAACTGGAAAGATGGGAACCTGACTGGGGGTTCACGTGGAGATGTAAGCTGAGATAAATTGGATTTGAACCTTCATGTATTTGGGGGTCTACAGGGGCCTGGCAGTGGGTTCAGTCACGGAGGCAAAAAGC
>NW_010552135.1:0-341 GCF_000687285.1 Phaethon lepturus
CCAGCGGAGCGCAGGGCTGCGCTGGGGTGCGGGAACCTCCTCAGCATGGTGCCCGGGGCGGCTGCCTCCGCTGCGCTCTCAGCTCCTGGCTCAGTCTCCCGAGCAGGTGCCGGGGCTGCCGAGCAAGTTGGATCTGCCAAAACGCCAAACTGCTCTGTGCCGTGGAACGGGGCTGGGAGCACGGGGGGGCTGGGAGGAGGGCCCCTACATGCACAGGCAAGTGTTCCTCGTGGGGACCCCCCAAAGAAACCCCGAACGCCGTGCTCGGGCTGCGTGGCTGCAGGAGGCAGCCGGGGCGAAGCTCCCTTGGAGGGGAGCGAGGTGGGCGTAGGGCGGGGGAC
>NW_010552135.1:387-3954 GCF_000687285.1 Phaethon lepturus
AGGGCGGGAGGGCAGGCATGGAGCACATCTGGTGCTCCCCGAACGCGTGGCGATACGGCACTAAATGCCGACGTGCTGCTGGAAGGGGCACCCCTTCAGGAGGGATTTTGATTTACATGATGTTTGGTATCATAATCTCTGTCACTGGAGGTTTTAAAAAATGGGTGAGACAAACATCTGTCAGGCGTGAGGTTGCTTGATGCAAACAGACGAGGTGACTCCCGAGATCCCTGCCGCCGCCTGTGATTTACTGTTGAACGATGATTGCACACCGCAGCCTCCATGTACGAAGGCGCAGGCTCGGCTTTGAAGAGCGCGCAGCTCGGGACGGCTATTTGCGGTCCCTGACGAAGCGCCGGAGCTTTCGCCGTATTAGGTGACTGCAGCCACGCTCCCTGCTCACAGGCAGCTACAGGTGACTGAAAATGGGCTTTGGCCAGAGAAAACAAACGCTCAGCTCTAGAACCTGCGCAGGGGTATCCGGGCACCCACCGGCAGCAACGGTGCGAAGTTAACTCTGCGTGCTCTTTCCTGGGTGACGAGTGCTTTGGGACCCGCCGGCCAAAAGCGGGCGGGGGGCCGCCCCCGCCGGCGCGGCCCGCTGTCGGCTGTCTGTGCCAGCCGCTGCTGCAGGAAGATTTCGCTCTAGTGACGTAAATCACGCGCGTTATGTTTCAGTGCTTAATTAACAGCCGTAACAGCCTGCAAAATCTGCCAGGGGAGTTACCTGCTGGGCTCCTCCCCAGCGCTGGTGTCAGCCCTGCGGTTCGTGTTGAGATGTCCCCGCACCGAGTCCGTCCCAGGGCGCCTCGGGCAGGGCAGGAACCCCTGCCTGCGTCGGGCAGGGCCAAGAGGCTGCTGCAGCTGCCTGTTTGCAGGATGAAGCGACATATGCTGCGTCTAATGCCCTGGATCATGCAGGGAGGAACAAGCAGATCTGGAGCACACGAAACCTCCCGAGAGCTGCAGAACTGGGACGGGAGCGGAGCCAGCATGGGCGATCTCGATTCGGCCTGGCTCTCACCTCCTTTCACAGGGTGACTCCGTCAGTGGCCCAAGGGAGAGCGAAATCACACTTTTGGGGACAAATCCGGGCAGAGCTGCAATTGCCATTCACTGTCACAGGAGCTACACTGGTCCTTTCGTCCTGCTGGGACTAAAATTCCCCTGAAGCAGCACAGGAAAGTTAACAGTTTTATTTTCAAAACACCCAACCTGCGCTGTTTTTGCATGAGGACTTAAAAAGCACAATTAAAAACAGTGTTTGTCCCTTAACGTTTGCAGTACCGACTGTCTTGGGAACAGGCCGGCGGCGCGGCACTGCTCCTCCCCTCCAGCATCCCAGGGCGGCCGTCCTTGCTGTCGCCCGTGCCACTCGGAAAATGTCTCCATGCGTCAAGGTCACTTTATCCACCCTCATCACGGACCACAAGTGCTCACGTTAATGCGTCTCTAATTTAATCAAAATGCCATGCCGGGAGCTCAGGGCTGGGCTCCCTTCTTCCCTCTTGAAGGGCAAAAATTGATCTGCAGTCTTTAGCAGCAAGATGACCTCCTCGCTCCTCCGGACCGCGACCGGCGTGCTGATGGACCACACAGCCCCACGCAACATTAGGTAGAATTGAAAAATTGAAAAGCAGCCCAGGCTTATTCAATAAGTCAGACCCAGAGTTTAAAATTAAAATACCCTCTTCAAATCAGGAAACAGTTTTTTAATTTGCATAAAATATTGCACTACTTTATCCTACTATTCAGAGTTTCATTCTGTTTTAACTATTGCTCTAACATTTTCTGAGTGTTGATCCTTTTCCTTGTACTGCAAATGTATCAGATGCACTTAATTATATATATATAAAATTTATATTATCATCATTCAATGTTGTTAATTTGCTCTCAAGACTGGAAAGTTAGTACGTTTTTTCATGGTAAGAAAATAATAATATTAGATTGGTACCTCATCGATATTGGGTTTCTTACGTGCTCCCCAGCACTTTGGCAGCAGCCGGCAGCGCGAGGCTGCAGCGTGCTGTCCCTGCCGGCCCTGCACGCTTGGCAAAACCGCCGATGCCGTAGCAGCATAACACAACACCCGCAGACAGCGTGCTGTTGTGAGAGCCGCGCTGAGGAGTAACGAAACATCTATTTTTGTGTGTACAGCAGCCGAGATTCGGGCAGAGTGCAATACTGAGATTCCTCTGTATTTCACAATTACTATACACGCTTGTGTACAAAACAACCCTTTTCCTGTAGATCCCAAAAGGTATAGTAACAAATCGGCGAGGAAAACCTCAATTTCCTCACTCTTCGAGGCAGAGAATGGGTACTCGCTGCTTTTACAGAACAATAGTGGGCAGAAGACTTCTTCAGTTTCACGGTGGTTTCTTTTTACTCCGTTTTAGTGCTCAGTTAGGAAATCAATCCCATTATCTGCGAACAAACAGCCCTGATTTAACTAACTCCGGTGTTACTATTCTGTGCAACCCTGCTCTGACCAGGAACGCTTGGAGCACCAGAGAGGTGAGGGGACGGCGGGAGGTCGGGGTGCGTGTGCACACTCCTGCCGCAAACTGCAAAGGAAATTACAAAAAAAATTACAAAAAAGGAGTCTTTTTGCAGCGTAACCTCCTCTGTGAGGCAGAGGTGATGTGGCCCGGTCCTGCCTCCAGGCAGGGAGACAGATGAGGTGACCTCCAGAGACCTGTCCTCGCCTCGTTTTCTTCCACTCTTTCTTTCCAGCTCTTGCCTGCACACCGCTGTTTTCCTCCTGCGCATCTCTTCCTCTCAGATGTTTTAAAATACTGTTCTGCATTTTCTAGATGTGATGGTAGTTTTTGTAAGAAAAACTGGAAAATCTTACTTTTAGGGCTTTTTAAGCCAGTGTAGTCCGTTGCAGAAACACGTGTTTATAGTCAAGAGTTTCCCCTTTCAATAAAGAAGTTTTTAATGGTGAAGATATTCTTACCTCAGAAAAAACCTAGGGGGGGGCTTTTAAACATTTCAGTGGAATACAGGCTCAGCAAAGTCATTTTGTTACTGTTTTTTAAACAAAACCATTCATGTTTCGGAAACAGTGAAGGGGCTGCTTTTTACGTTCATTGTGCCATGCTCTCCCAAGCAGGCGTGGAGGCACCAGCATGACACTTCAAAGGAGGCAGCTGCCTGGCAGTAGGGATTATTCCCCTTGTGCTGCCACAAGAGACGGGAAAGGTGGAATTGCTGCCTACCCCTGTGCGGCAGGGAAGGGAGGGTGGCCTCCCGGGGAAGCTCTGTGGCCAGCCTGCTTGCTGGGGCGTGGGAAGGCCGCAGGTGCCTGGGGGTGATGAAGACCTGACCCCGGGCCTGCCAGGGACGAAATGAACCTACCACCATGCCCCGGAGCCACGCTCCGGTAGCGAGCGCGAGTGCCGAGGCCTAGGGAGAGGTGGCGACAGGTAGGGCCTCTGCAGGGCGCAGGGCCTCTGCAGGGCGCAGGGCTCTGGCCCGCGGGACAGACCGCTCCCCACCATCTCCTTCAGAGAAGCGGAGAGAAGAGGCGGCAGGGCCCCGAGGGGCGGACAGGGCGGCGGG
>NW_010552136.1:0-15231 GCF_000687285.1 Phaethon lepturus
CGGCGCGGCCCACGCGTGCCGAGCGGGGAGCTGGCGGGCTCGCAGGAGCCTGAGTGCGTGGGGAAGGCCAGGCCCACGCTAAGGAAATTTTTCTCCTCGTGTGGCAAACCCTTGAACCATCCATAGGGCTTTTCTGCTGGTGTGTACGTACAAGGAAGATGGTTCCTTTGTGCAGGAACGCATACATGGGCTACACCGGCTGTGCATGTCCCTGCATGAACGTACGCACACGCGCACTTGTGGGGAGAGAGAGAAGGAATTTAACATGTTTATTGTCACTAAAACTGGAAGCTGAGCCCTGATTTTGCCAAGACTCGGCAAGCGTGTGGTTCAGCTTGGTGCTGCCGCGTCGCCGAAATCCCATCCCTGCCTGCTCGGAAGAAGGGTACGGCCATGTTTTCACCCCGGGTGGGCGTAGAAACAGCGATTGAAACCAGCAAGAAGGCGGCACGCTGGCAAGGGGAAGGCTGGGGAGAGGGGCTTTGTTAATTCTAGGAAAAGGTTAACTACAAATACAATAAATTTTTACTTACATTTTGAAGTGAGTAACTGTTACGCTTCCTGGGGTGGAGAAGGAGCTCTCCTACGATAAGTTATGACACCTTGGGTACTACTGTGCCAACAGCAACAAAGACTTTTTCAGGTGTTTTGCCTGGATTTGCACAGAGGCATCTGATGCCCCAAGGCACATGCCTGAAGACTTATGTTGTGACCAAAAAAGAATGGGTCAGAACAGAGCTCAACACCAGGCCACAGAATTTTTAAAGACTGCCAAAATGGAGTGACTCATGCTCCTGAAAAACTCCAATCTGCCTGTGGATGTTGAAAAAACCATCAAATTATTCATTGATAATTATTTGATCTGCTGCATCACGGTGAAGTATGAACCATGCACCACTGAATGAACTGGGTGCTCTGTGATCGGCAAAGCCTCCATCCCTGGAAAGTAATATTCAACTCTATGGACTCAGCGGCAACCATGTGTCATGGTGCTTAATAAGAACATGACCCCTCACATGAGTTGTTCCCAGCTCTGGCACTCTGGAGGGATGCTGTTCTTTCCTGGACTTATTTACCCAACTCGCCCTGTAGCTGCTCCCTGTGACCAGCTTGGCAAGGCCCCGCTCCATCCCTCCGCTGTGCTGCAGCGTTGGACCGTGGCGGGGTGTGGTGCTGGGGGGGACATGCCTCCTTCCCCCCAGCCCTGGTTGCCACCATTCCTCCAGGCTGTCCCCAGTGTTATGGCTCCCAGGGAATACACTGCTTTGGTTACATTAGATAAGTTGCAGTTGTAACTTATGGTCTTTGTGGGTTTATTACAGAGAAAAGCTGTGCCCATGCTCCCCATAACGCTGTTTTTCTTCCAGGATTTTTAAACTGAGGGATAGTCACACATTGCACTGCGGAAAGGAGTCTGCGATGAGGGGAATCCCATTACAAGGTAAAAACATTTGAACAAGGCCATAGGCTGACCTGGGAAAGGCACGGTCTTGTCCCTTCTCGCTTCCCCATGCCCTTAGCCTTCACTCTTGGACACGATTGCTCCTGTTCAAGGCAGAGCACCATCCCCAGCCGTCCGGGTGTGAAGCCCCAAGCAGGGACTAGCGCTTTGTCTCACTAGGACACCGCAAAGCCCAGACCCATGGGTGTAATGCCACGGGGACTCCCAGTTCCCTGGATTTGCTTCCTCCCATTTCACCTGGCACTACACAGCCTGTGTTCAGATTGGTGGAGGCCTGGTTCTGCAGTATTTCAAGTACATAACATCAAACCTGTGAAGTTCCCCAAGCCTGGAGTTAGGGTCTAGGGGCTCCACGGGTCTGACAGCACCCAGTTCATCCTGACTGCACCATATAAAGCCATTTTTTCGCTTGCAAAGTTAGTAATGTTTGTGCTTGCTCCAGAACTGCCTTGCCCTTCCAGCCTGACTATGACTGATCATTTCTTCGGGGCACATTTTTCTTTCCTTCCTGAGAACATCCCCTCAAGACAAGCTTTAAGTCTAATAAAAAGCCAAGGAAATCTGTTGAACTGACCGCCTTCCCTAGGCACGCCATGCGGGCACAGTACCCCGCGAGGACCCCCTGCATGGCACCTAGGCTCCTGGCAAGGAGATGCCGTTTGGAACCCAGTCTGTTTTGTGACAGTGCAATATGGCCCACACGCCCACAGTGGCACCGCATGCTGGGGTTTTGTGCTTTTTCTGCCTTGCTGGGGGTGGAGATTCATGGGGATTGCACAGCCATGAATCAGGTTAAAATGCTGCTGGGTTGCACACAGCTGAGAATAATGGCCAGGAAAAGCCCATGGAATTAAACTGTCACTTTATAGGTAGACAATTCTTTGCAGTGCCAACCTCTGCAAAGCTGCATGTTACACCCCTTATAGCTGTGTCCTTGGCAGTAGTTCCTGATTTATCCTGGAGTCTTACCCTTCCTGGTGCAAAGGCGTGAGAGGGGAGCATTCCCTGCAAAAACATGCTCCTGAGCAATCGGATGATAGAAATCATAAAACTGGATTTTTATGCTGGATGACTGCTGGATTAGAGACGCTCCACCATCTTTGCACTTTGTAAAAGTCCCTTGATTGCTATGCATGGAAAATCACATAGAGGTGCTGAATCTTATAATGAGCTAGAGAAGATGGAGCACAAGAAAGCGTAAGGCCGAGGGAAATTAAGCACTGTAGTAGCTGACCAAAAGACTGATGGTGAAGTATGGTAGGGTGCTCTTTGGGCATAGAAGACATAATATGAAAGGTCATCATTAGCTTGGTGGCGGGCAGAAGTGGAGTGTAAAGCAAACCCTCTGGCCTGGGAAGCTGAGGACCAAGCTTCTTGCAGCTCTGAATTCCTGCTCAACCAAACCAAAGCTGTGGGAGAGGTAGAACACCGGCCTAAACTCTTCCACTTGTCCCTTGCCTAGGCTCTTTGTCCCTTGTGACCGCAAAAATAGCACAAAGCAAGCAAATTTCATCCGCTGGAGTGTGAGCGACAAGCTGCGTGCTGAGAACCTGCGTCCCCCGCTACTCGCACGGTCCCATCCCTGGCAGGCAGGACTCACCCGCGCTTCTGGCCACAGACGTTGTGCCAAGAGCCGTGTCCGCTCCACTGAATCGTGTGTCCGCAAGAGAGAATGCAGCTGAAGGCGCTGGCACTACAGTAGCTAGAGGCAGCATTGATCAGGCATCCATGATCAGAAGTCTGGCACTGTTCAGGTGTTGGTATAATTTTTCCTGGATCAGCAGATTTAAAATTGCCCAGTACCATACATATTAAAATAAAAGTCAGAGCTGATATGAAAAATGCTACTGCTCAGTCATGTATCCTGCCTGATTTTCCTTTTTCTCTTTCTTTAAAGAAAAAGTTGAGCATCCCTAAGGCTATGAGATATCTAGCTGGCATGAGTTTCTGTGGGAATCCAAGCTTGTTACCAGTTAATCAAATACTCAGCACACTCTTTTAAATATTTCTTTCATGGTTTGGGAGGGGGACGTATGGCTAGTAGGGTGGACACTGGGAACAGAGAGTTTCAGGAAACATGAAGCCAGTGTAGCTAGTAATCCAGTTTGACAGCCCACGCAAGTACACTAACACATTGGTATAACATGCTGATGGAGCAGATGGAGAAAAAACACCGACACAGATCTGGCTTACAGGCATCCACCAGCCAGAAATGGAAAACAATTCTCATGATCAAAATCCCCTTCCATTGCAAGGCCTAGTCATGCCTTGTGCTTTTCAGGTAAAATTGTAAGCACAATAGATGTAAGTTTTTCGATTGCTTGCAGCATGCTCCATGAGCACAGAAGCTGACCCAGCCGACTCCTTCCCTGTTTCACGTGGCTGGGCAGGAGAGCTCAGCGCTTTGCAGAGTGTGAAATCACTGGTTCAAACAGCTGAGGATGCCAAGGCAGGGAGCAGAACCACCACAGATCAGGACTTGTTTGCCGGTGCATTAATAAGCTTAATAACCATTATGCAGTGTCGGGTGCATTCCAGGGCGTGAGCTTCCATAGCACCTTGAAAGCGCTTCCTGAATACTCGGGACTTCTCTTTCTCCCCAGTGCCTCACAAAACACCTGAAGAGCATGTGTCTGGGTCGCGGTGTACGCACCACCCTCCTCTACCCGACAGGTCTGCAAGTGCCAGCCTGTTTCTGTTTTGCCGAGTTTCTTTTTGAGGAGCAGTCCTGCATCTCAGTGGCTTTATGAATGAGGCTTTCTGACTGCGTTACTACATCACCGCAGTCGAGGTGAGATCCCTGGAGGAAAGCGATCGGATGCAGGATTCAGCACTGTCACTCAGATTTATTCTCTTCGTTGACTCTGCAGATCGTGGTATTTTTAAGGAACATTCATTGGAAAGGTAATGGCAGAGTCTGACTAATGCTGTTTCTGGGTATCTATTAAAACTATTGAATGACTATTTAAGATGTTTTCTTCCAGGAACTCAAAACCTCCTCTGACTTTACATCCTTCTTTTGCTTCTTATCCCCCTTTTCTGTCACACTTTTGTCTTACACCTTAACTCTGCAATTAAAGACCACAGGTTTTAGGCACATGAATAATGAAATTACTTGAGATGATGGACCTGATGGCCTTCCTAATGCTTGTAACTTCCACTGCTTCTCTTAATCCTCCTGTCTTCTCCTAGGATTTTAGAGATGGACTAGTTAATGTCCTGAAAATTATTTAAAAGCCACCAGTTCCTGCATTTAATAGCCAGTCTGAAAGTAACTTCAGTACAATGACTGGGGTAAGGGAAGGACCTAGACTGAATTAGATCTTTTCAGGTCCTCCTAAAGAAAACTCACGATTACAGCACAAAAATTAACCTAAGAGTTGTCAGTGAGGATCTGCTATCAGAGTGACAAACCCTGCATGGCTGCAGGGACCTCAACCTGCTATCTCACCTGACAGTCTGATTTTCTGGTTTTCTCCAACTACAGCTGGCTTCGGCAGGTTTGGGGTTTGAATTGTCTACGGCAATTACTGTCCCTCAGTTTGCAGGCCAGCAGGGTCAGGGCAGGGAGCGTACAGACCTTGACCAGAGAATTTTATGTCTGGCTTTCTATGAAAAGGGTTTATACAGTACAAAAGGGGTTTAATGGATGCTGAAGATGCAGGTACCATTAGACTAACTGGCCATTTTTGAGAAGTGATACTATCGATACAGGTTTTTGTGCAGCTATGAACGCGTAGCATGGGTCAGTCATCAGCCTCTATGAGTATAGGAGAGCTGTGTTAGACACTCATGTACTAGGCAGAATACTTTGAACATACTTTATTTAAAATGGAACATTACTGCACAACAACCATGGCAACAACAAAAAAGCAGATAAGATGGCAGGAATAGGAAAAATACAGACTACTTAACTACTGTAAATGCTAACCTACATATAAAACAGTACATCCATTTTCAGGTGATGGTAAAGGGCTATTTGGAAGTGAACCAAAACAGAAATCAGGGTGCTAATACCAAGGAGTAAATTTCCCAGCAGCTAATGATCTGATATGGTGGTTTGAGGTGAGACTGAAAGCTTTTGAACCAGCTGGATATTAATTGCCAGGAATTGTGTGTCTGAAGGCCATAGCTGCTCATTCAAACTATGACAAAACCATTAAGTAATCCCATTTATAGAGGCCAATGTTCAAGTCTTGCACCTCTTGCAGGGTGTTCGAGACTCCTTGCTGAGCAGGCTTTTTCCTCTCACTTTGAAATATATTCTCCTATAAAGGGGAAAGCAAGCTAGGAATTGATCAGCCATTAAGAAATTATATTTGGCATTTAGGATTTTTTTAGAATGAAAAACTGAAAAAAACCCAGCAGTATGAGTAAACCAATAAGAACTCATTTGTTTTCTTAATGCGTGCATAATACTTATGTAAAGCACGAGAGTTATCAAGCAGGATTCTCTTGCCACAGAACAGGTACAGCACAGACGGTAGGATTTAAATGTCCTTCATGTTGTCCTCCTGCCTTAAAAATTTATCTCATTCTCATGGGAATCACTTTTATCTCCCGTTGCCGCCTTCCCTCTTGCACAGGCAGGATGCAGTGGAGATGAGCTACTGGGAGAGGAGGGGCCGTGGGTGCTTCTGCTCTTGCTGGATTTCCCTGCATGGACCTTGCCTGCAGCAAAAAAAAACCACTGCAGGTCTGAACAAGCAAACACTGGGGCACAGATGACTTGGAGAGAGCAGGGACTGACTTCTTGATCTCTGAAACTGGATGCATCTGTCCATAGTTTGGATCTCTGAGTCATGCAAGTCTGCTTTTATAATCGAAAGGAAACAGGCATGTCTTGGTTGACCTCAAAGATACCCATATAAAACACAGCATCCGTTTCTCTGCACAGGCTGAGAAAGGAAGCTTAAGGTGGCAAACTTGTACCTAGACACGGTTTTTACATGTCTTCCTGGATCTTACACTCTATAGGATGTGGAGTAATTACACCTATAACACTCACTGAAAACTCTCACAGGCTGCGAGCAGCTCAGCAAACAGGCTCTGGCCCAGCCACTCGGCTCCCGCAGCACGTACCTCAAACACGGGCAAAGAGCTGAGCAAACTGAAATGCGGCAGATGCACCAAATGCTACGCTTAAACCTGCCAGAGACTTTATACCCACCATTCCTCCCCATTAACATGGGCCTGTGAAAACTCATCTCTTGATCCATTTCTTTCTTTCTTTCTTTGCAGAATAGATGTTTGCTAGCATCAGCCTGGGATGACCTGCTCCATGGGTGAACTCTAGCTCCTCTTTTCTACTGATTTGTTTTCTTGGTTTTTGTACCTTCCAATTTACCTGTCACAACAGGAATCCCAGTTAACCGCTGGGATCTCATTAGGGTCACACTTCTTTGATTCTTTGTATTTCTCAATCAAATCCATGTTTGTGCTCCTTTCCCTGCCTTCCACATCCGTCAACAAAGTCCTCTGACATCTGAAAAAAAATCACTGCAAAAGACTTTTCCTCTGGCCAGGCCTCGAACAAAGCATCTCTTCCAAACCAGCTCTAGGTCCTGCTCTGTCCTCTCACATAGCCTTCCCAGTGCCTTACTGCGGGCTTCCTTGCTCCAGGGAAAAAGGGCACAACCCTTCCCTCAGGTGTAGCCTCTTCCTCAGCTGCTGGATGAGCTGCACATTTCTGATCCCTTACCTCTCAGCAGCTGCTCTCTGCAGTGGTGGGTGAAGGTCCTGCACTCTGGCCCTAGGGCAGGCTCTTCGCCTCCCGAAAGAGATGATTGCCATGCTTGTGGAGAGCTTAGGGAGTGGTTTCCTCTTCTCATATGTACTTTTAGGGTCACTACATTCATCTGCCCAACTGAGCTGTGCAGGGGTTAATGAACTGCTGTTTGTACAGCTCTTTGAAGATGAAAGGCGCAATGGAAGGGCTCTGTTATTGTTACCATGTATGAAGAGTTCTGTACCAAACCCAACTGTATTGTGTTTGGCCACTGGATGTCACAGCTGCTCAACACACAATGCAGCTGAAATAAGAAAGGAAAAGTGCTTACCCAGCAATGGGCCACAGCTACATTTCCAGAGCCATTATTGTTCTGTGAAGAGTGTTTGTTTGTTAAGGGGCTTGGGGTCTTCTCCTGCGTTTATGCACCGCTAATAGTGATTTTCAGAGAGACTGAGCAGCAGCTGTGCTTCCTCTGCATGTTCTTACACTGGGAGATCAGGAGAAAAATGAATATTTTTATGGAAGGAGGTGCAGATGTGTATAAAATACTAATAACGCAATGTCTGAGAAGGTGGACAGGTATTTGCACATGCTGACAAGCTGTCTTGTCACTGAATTATTACTTCTTTATCCTACCACCATCCAGTCCACAGCATAGAGCCCTTGTATGCTGGAAAAATTTCTCCCAGGCTGGCTCTCGACTGTAGATCAGTCTATATAGACATTACAAGAACTGTAATTACATTTCCTGGAAATGAAAATGAAGAGGGATTATTTGACCCCGTTCTGTTCTTTGTATAGCATCACATTGTCCTTTTCGCCACCTTGGGGAAATGGCGAGTGAAAGGCTGCTCATGCCTGTGGTGTGGTGAGGTGATAACCACCCCAGAAGTGACGTGAACTTTGAAGAGGGAAAAGTATTTTAAGATAATCCAAGGGCTAACGCTACAACTAAGAGTAATTGGCTGAAACTGAGCAAAAGAAAATTTAGGTTGACAGCAAACTGTGGGTAGCTAAGGCTGAAATCTGTTAGACCGTGAAATGGAATTTGCAGAGGAAACCTCTCAGCTTTAAAATGGGCATATCCTGCTTTTAGGAGCACTGGTGTAAACCTCTGGTGTCTATCTCTGACTGCCTCAGAGCCCATTTCTATCACAAAGCTTCAACAGAATCAATAAATATATCTGAATTTATGTCGGTCAAAGGTGAATTGAGCCAAGCACATCAAAATATTATATAAGAGGAAGGAGGCCTAAAGGGATTGTATGAACTGGAGAAATGAAATAGAAACAGGAGAGTCTACCTCTGACTTCTGTGATCTCTGTATGTAGTTGAAAGCCAAGGGGCAAAAAGGAAAAAAAAAAAAAAAGCATGGGCAAAATTTCAAAGAAGTGAGGGCCAGTTTTGCAAGGAAGATGTAAAAACATTACAGGAATTGTTGAATAAAAGGATCTCATGTTTCAATCTGCACAGCCATTGCCAGCTTTACTCATGGGTTTGGACTTACCAGCACTACCTGCTTTTTGTCTTTCATAAAACTTGTGTAGGCTCTGAGTACTTTCATTCATCCAGCGTGACTTCAGCGGAGAGAGCTCTATTTAAAGAGGTTTTAGATTCAGTTACGAAAACCTAGATAGCCTGATTGAAGGCAATCTGTCCATCCCACATCAAACAGCCTCTTCCTGGTCAAATGTTTGCTGGACTTGGGAGTGATGCAGCTATTACTGCAACCTCTGATGAAATTCCTACTGATTCAGAGGGAAAGGAGTTAACCCTTTCAAGTTCTGGGTCAAAGGAGCACTGAGGTATTGAGCCAGCTACTTCAATGCAATGTCAAGGTTTTAATGTGGCTACCAATACTCAGAATAGATCTGAAAGACAGACTTGAGCTGAGCTTTAGGCCAGTAAGGACAGAGGGAATAGCCTGGGAGAAGCAGGGTTTAAAAGATGGCAAAGAGTCAGGGAAAACTGTAGAGAGAAGAGTGAAGTGCATGGAAGCCCATGATGCGGGATAAAAGGCTTATTTCCTACTGTAGTCGAGGCAGGAGTGCGGAGGCTGAAGTCTGTGTAACTGCACCTGTGTGAAAGCAGCCTGTCTTTGTGAAGAAATCACGCCAAGAATATTCGTGGCTGAGATACCTGACCTTAGATTTTCCCACTGCTTAAATTTGGCTGCAGAGATGTGACCTGATAGACCTACCATCTTCCTCACCTGTAAAACACCAGTTTACTTCAAGCACAGTCCTGCCGCTCCTAGGCACTACGTCCATACTTCTCTCTAGCAATTATATTGGGGTAGTAAAACAGATGACTAAGACAAGCCTCAAGCCAGCCAGGTTTAATACCATATACACTAAAAAAAGCTATCGCTCCAAGAACCAATAAGTAATCACTGATATGTGCAATACTCTATACAGGAGAAGGACTCCTACCATATTATTCAGCTTGTGGTTTGAAGCTTAGCATTAAAATACATTTAAAGAGTTTAATTTAAATTATTTTTCTGTCATAACTCCAAAATAAATTCATACTTAGTGCCCTTAGTAAATCCTCTCCCCAGATTGCTGTGTCTTGCAGAATAGCCACGAATTAGGGAAAGCTAACTTGAGCTAACAGAGATGTGGGTTTTGGATTGCTGAGCACCCACAGCTCCTGCTGATGTCAAGTGAAATGTCACAATTTTAGCATGTTGCAAAAGCTCCATTAAAAATTAATTCACTGTCATCTCCAGTTTCCTGGCACCAGTACATTCTCAAATGGGCTTTATTTCAAATCCTTTGTGCAGACTGGGCTAGCCGATCGATAAAGCACAGGCAAGAGAAACAGCTTGTCTCGTCCATTTAAACGCTCTTGGTGTGCACACACAGGCAGGCTGAAAGGAGGGATGCTTTGCTGCAGAGATGACCTCCTGTTCCTGACTCTTGTTCACACCCTCATGTGCTGTGTGGAATCCTGGAGTCTAAACAGGTATAAACCCCCAAAATTTCTCCCTCAGCTAATTTCAAAGCCTATTTACCCAACTGGATACACAAGGATTATGAAGTGCAATGCAGGGCATGTTTGATTAGTTTAGTCCTTACACAGTTCAGTGCAACTGTCAGAATGAATGACTTCTTTAGGGGAGAGAGGAGAAAATACGCATTTGGTTAATCAACTCAATATTACAGCAGTTCCCAAAGATTAAATATGCACTGCACAAAACAGCAAACCAGGAGAGGCCTTTTAAAGTTAACAATTCACTTGCAAAGAATAAGATGTTCAATAAAAAACCCTGCTTCCCTTCTTCAGCACAGTCTTAATCGTAGCAACCTGAGCTCACATGAAATCCGTAACTCACCTATGGCTCTTGTTGTCAAATTGCTGTTACTACGTACCTTATTGCTGAAAATAATAATTGCAAATACTATTGCAAATGGCAGGGACACGGCAAACAGAAGTGCTGAGGTTGCCCTGATGTGAGCTTTCTTGCCCAGTGTTTAATATCGCTGCCTGTCACCTAAAATCAACAGCAAAGTCGTACAGAATTTGGTGGAAGCTGTAGCTCTTCTCAGTACCAGCTGAAAATTCCATTCCTGGGCAGGTTTGTGCTCCCCTTGTGTTAGGAAGCTGTGGGTTCCCGGGGGGAGGCACGGCTGGGCAGCACGGGCGGCTGGTAGCCTGTCACTCGGGGGCAGAAGGCTTTGCAAAGGGAGTGATGTTTGCCTATTGCCAGGGTACAGAAAGGCGGGCAGAAGATCCATGGTTTGTTCCCTGGTTTGCCGAATGACTTTTTTTACTGGACCTTGGGCAATTATTTGCTTGGGACACGTTTTTAAAGAAACCGAGTATCTGAAGATGTACAGAGCAGGTAACTGAAGTCGGCAAGAGCGTTTAGAGATCTGACACCTGCTGGTTTTCATTTGAATTCCCGTGTGTTTTTCGAGAAGACACGAGGGTTTCCGTATCTTGTACCATGCCTGTGTCTTTCAACAGTCTAAACAGTTTTCCAGAGCTATGAATTTTCCAAAGGTTGCACATCTCTCACATTCAAAACTAGATTTTCAGTGACTCGGGAAGGTGTTGAAAGCAAATTGCTTTGAAATACTAAGCTTGTGGCCCCAGCAGCCTGATTTTCAAAGGAGTTAAGTGTCTACAATTTTGACTTCTAATAAGATTATGAATGCTCGGCGCTTTTGAAAACCAGTCCCTTAACTGCCTCCTGCCTTGGCTCCTTCCTCTGTGCAGCAGGGAAGCGGCTGGCCAAGCTGGCCACCTCAGGACAGCGTTAGGTCTCTGTGCTTACAAAGCCCTGTTTTAAGGATGCTTGCAGTGAAGCTTTTCTACCTGCTATTCCGGAATGAACGGACAGGAAAAGCGGGCAGAGAGCGGGCAGCAGCTCGGCTCAGGCTCAGGCTCAGGCTCAGGCAGCGGCCCCGAGGCCACCAGCTTTGGTCATGGGGGGGAACCTGCTCCGCTTGCGTGGACGGCTTGGCTCCGAGCGTCAGGGAAATGTGCCTCTAGCCTTTAAAGCTGACCGTCCCAACAAAGAATTTCTGCGGCACTGTTTGCTGTTCTTGTTTTGGATGGGTGAGGAGAGGGGTGGGACGGGTGCTGGAAAGGCCAGACCTGCAGTAAATTAGCATTTACGCTTCCTGAGGATTTTTGAAGAAATGCACTCTCCGACTGGGTTCTGACTGCAGATACGGCGGAAGAACATGTGGCTGCCGGCTGCCTGGTTCCACCTGCTGCTGGTGCACCTGAGCTGCTCTCACCTAGTGCACTGGACGTACAAAGGTAATGAAAAAAGAGCCTGTTTTGGGATTGCTACTGCTTGCTAAAGACGTTCCCATCCCTTTTGTGCTGCAGAAGCAACACTCGGCTCGACTCCCTTTCCATTAGTGAAAGATCTCCGCAGAGCAGCTAATTTATTCCACTTTATTGATGCCTCTGTGTCTTGAAAGCGATTCTCTTCTGTGTCACCCCTTTTTACTCCTTTGTGCGGTTAGGACACATTGTGAGGTCTGGCGGACCGATGAGCTTCAAACAATGGGGGAAACCTTTACAATGTGTTAGAATAAAAGCTGCCCTTTGGATGATCCTGGAAGGAAAAGCTTTAAGTACTGCCTGCTTATTATTTTACTGTCATATCCCGCGCAATACAGATCACTAAGAAGTGCTTATATATTTTGTGAAATTGTATCTGATTTTTGTTTGTTTCAGGGGACTGTTTGCAGAGCTTATCGAAGTAAACAGTAGTCCTTTTATGATCTTCAGCAGGCTGGGAATCAAGCTAAAAAAAAGGATAGCGTTGAATAGGTGCAATATTGCAATTAGGTCACTAAGATGCTTGCGGAAGTTCTCTCTGAATTTTCTTTGAGCCAGGCTGTCTGCATCCCCTAAGCCCCCCATATTTAATCAATGTCAGGAAACAAATACTTGCAAACTGGCGTTGCTGCAATGAAATAAGAAGAAAAGAATTAACAAATAGTAGCAAGTCCTCAGCTGTGGCTGTAATTATAGCAATTTGAAAATTAGGAAGATGATGAAGTAGCTTTGAACTATTTTCTTTTTACAACAATCACCTTTCCTTCCAGACCATCTCCGCAGGATTTAAAGTCAGTGAGTTCAACAACCACAAGATGACGATTCCTTAGCTCTGGCCCTGTTTGTCCCAGACGGACACGACTCTGACTTTGATCGATATATTGCACTTCTGGTGTGAAGAAGAAAAGGTTTCCTTTCTGATTGTCAGTCACAGCCATGACAGAGATGGCATCAAAATTTCTACTTACCCTTGAAGTCCTAAATATAGCACTATGGAGAAGGCAAATAGCCTTGAAGGGTTCAAGCACTTGTTAAGAGTTTCAGCAGCACCCAGACATCTGCAGGAAAGATTCAAATTAGGGCTAAGACACTTAGAGCCATTGGAAAAAGGACAGTATCCAGCATGCCCAGTCTCCTACATGTGCTTCCTCCACAGGTGGCCCCAGATTTTTAGTATTAAATATTTGCAGAGATGATGAGCACATGCAGGTGAAGGTAGGGCCTTTAGTTCTTAGTCCCATGTCAAAGGCTGGGGTCTGAGCTGGTAACGCTGAGCAGGAAAAGGAGCTGGTATTAACACTTAGCATGACCTTTAGGGGCTATTAGGCCTGTGGGCTGAAGTGGCATCAAGAGCTAAGAGCAATCAACTGAATCCTGAAATCGGAGCACCCCAGGTCCTATTCCACACCAGGGTCTGTCTCACAAAAGCAATGAATCACTTTTTTATTATCAGTTGTGTGTAAAAAGGGGGTGCCAGGAAGAGGCATAGCACTGCGCTCAGGAGAGGGGTGCGTTTTGCTAATAAAAACCACACCCAGGACATCAAAGCCACCCCACACCATCCCTATCCCAGAAAACATACAAAAGGGTCCGTTTATTTAAACCATTTCATTCCTATTCTTCTTTTGTTAGCTCTCTCCCTAGTTAAAAATAGCCAAATCTGCTGCCAGTTCCTGATCCTAAGCAGAGACTTCCAGCATATTGCCTGGTCCTAGTCACTCTCATGTTGGTTGAGAACCTGACTCCACGCCTTTGGCAGTTGAGACCCATTTAAATCCCTATTTCTATGTAAACACTTCTCTTTCTGCGGAGGTTCAGCCTCCAGCGATCAGTAAGCGGTAACTGCAATGCAGGTTTCTTATTTTGCAGCACAGTTGTCCTGCAGACGGCATAATGTGTATTTTCACTCTAGGGAAGGCAGAGCAACCTTTTCTTGCTGCAGCTCCTGGTGTTACAACAACTAGATTTACATGCCCTGCTGGCAAGCGAGGCGAGTTTTCCGACGCACGAGCTAGCAGCAGTTCCCACCGTGTGCTCATAACCTGGTTTGCTTCTCCTCCGCACAGAAGGAGAGCTGGACGAAGAGCACTGGGGAAGGCACTTCGCAGACTGCGCTGGCACGCAGCAATCTCCAATTGACATCCAGAGGAAAAAAGTGAGGTACAACCCCCAGCTGCTGCCGCTGGAGCTGAGGGGCTATGATGGGCCTTTGCAGGGGGATTTCGCAATGACCAACAGCGGTCACTCCGGTAAGACGGGGGGGATCCTTCGCGTTACCTGCCTAAAAAGAGGAGCTGGTTCAAGAAGTCATTGCTGACAAGGGAGCCGCCTGAAACAGAAATCGAGGCGTAGAGCTCAAGGGGTTTGTTTCGTCCTGCAGCAGCTCTGGCTGTCGGTCCCCTTTCCGTCAGAGAGAGCAGCTCTAAGGCACAAGGAAGCAAGTGCTGCCGGTCCCCTTCGGCCCCATTTTGCCGCCTGAGCCGTGGCTTCGTACGTGCACGGATGACTGCACGTGCAGCACCCAGGGCCCTCCCGTGCTCCGCTTCCATGACAGTGGGTGATGCTGGCGGCCCACAGCGCGGGGAACAGGCCGGCAGCAGCAAAGCAAAGGCCTTACCTTTTTGAAATGCAGCTGTCTTTAATGGTAGGTCTGTCCTGAGAACCAAACCCTTTTTGTCGCGCCTCTTTGTTAGCGTCCTGCGCTGATGAGTTGGGGTTTCTGTGCATCACGCCGGGCTGGGTCCTGCAGTGCCTTCAGTGGGAGAAAGAACATTCCTTCCTGCTGGACCGCTGATGGAAGAGAAGCCCAAACCTGACAGCTTTCCGCTTTGAAGCCATAAAGTAGGCTGTGGTGTCCTCTGGAGGTCTCACCTGGGCAGGGTAGCATGCGCTTATCACTTATCACTGTCTTTGGGGTATAGAGGAGGCTTTATACGGTCAGGTATGCATTTTCCCAGCACGCGCAGGATATGGCAACAGCTCCCGTGTGTTCGTCTCAGCACTCTGCCATAGCTGGAACGTGACCACAAACCTTTCGTGGCCAGCAAGTGACACGAGGTTGAAATGCAGTGGAATGAGCCAGCTTTGCTGTAACAGTAAGCAGTTTTTTCTTCCCTGGCTGAGCAGATGTCCTGGGAGGATGTCAAGCTCATGACAGTGCAGGAACAGATCATTCATTTTAGCTGATTGAAATGCTATCCACAGACAACGCCCTTTTTTTGAACTCACCTGGCTT
>NW_010552136.1:15262-39220 GCF_000687285.1 Phaethon lepturus
TCTTCGTTCCGCTCTCCTAGTTGTGCTGTTTTCCCCAGTCACCCAGGAAAGCTCTCCAGAAACACACGTATAAACCAGAGAAATGAAAGGCAGTTCTGTTTCCACAAGGTATTTTCTCTGTTAGACATTAAAAAGGGATAAGAAGCCGCTAGAGCATTACAGAGTGACGCTTTCTTTCAGCAAACTACAAGACTGCAGGACTATATTAGCGAGTGGAATTTGGGGCATACTGACTCCTCTCTGCATTCAGAAAATGCATCTTTTGCCCCGGTGCGATACTAAGAACTGGAAGCGATAGGAATGGAGAACCATAGTTCAGTAGCAAGTCTGCACCTGAGGTTCGGCTAGATGTAGGTCACACAAGGTACAACACAGAGGAGAATCCCTCCCTTATAGTCAGAGGATTGGGATTTCAGGTCTTGGGAAGGGAAGCTGAAGCACAACATGGGTTAAAAGCCTTGCTTTTGGCCACACAGTCTCAGGGCGAGGCTTATAATTTAGGAGGTCCTGGATTCCCCTGCTGCAGCCTGTAATTCATTGTCTGAATAATTCATCAGCTGGTACTGTTGGGCTAATGCTCTTGGACTACAGATGAGCAATGAGAGAATTTTCTAATAGCTGCAGTGGGGAAGGAATGAGTATTTTTGGGAACGTGTTTGGAACATAAAGCTGGTAGCTCTTTAATCCTGCACGACAGTCCTTTCTTCCTCTCTGTAACAGAGAGGGAGAGAGAGAAATATGGAGTGAGAGCAAGGAAACAAAGTGATGAGAGACGTACATACTGCCTTCAGAGGAAGACCATTGCGGTTGTATTTCTAAAAATCGTAACCCTGTTTGTCGCCCACACAAGCTCAACATTCAATTAGAAGCTCTCGTGTGAGCATTGCTACCCTGACTGCCTACAAATGAATTCCTGCAGGTGTAGGTTTCAGATCTGACTCCATGGATGTATTTTCCTGTTATGTTTGTTAACATCAAAACAGTGATTTTCTGATGCAGGGCATTTTAGTAAATCACAAAAGCAAATTATTGTCCTTATTCACAGGTCCTTGTGAAGTCAGGCTAGGTTTTCCTGCTGGCTGTAGTGAGATGGGACAGGGCTAGCAATATCTCTCAAGGAAAATATTCCACTGGGCCACATCAGAAAACATTCAGCAGATCTGAACGCGACAGAAGGTGGATTTATCAGCAGGAATCTCCTTAGAGGCTCTCAGGAGCTTAAGACCAAGCGTCTCACCTAAGAAACCAGCTACACATTCTCTTTAGTTGTATAATTAACAGGCTAAATCCCGCCTGATAAAGCCTATTTGCAGTAGTGCAGACACTCTGCACAAGGAATTCGCTCTTATCTACCACATCTGTGCAGACACACTCACACAGATAACCTTAGGTTAATGAAGCTTTCGGTATTTTGCATTTGGACTTTTTTTTTTTTAAGAGGGTTGGTCCTCCGGTAGGTAGCAAGGACATGCACAGCTCTGGAAGATTACAGTGTCATCCACGCAGGGTGTCTGCGACTTCCTCCCGTAGCAGATTTTTCTTAGAAGTGGGACCTCAAGCGTGGCCTTCGTTAGCTCATTAACTCAACCGCCTCAGAGGCCGGCGACGGGCAGACGGGCTGGCTGCACGTGCTGTAATCCGTACGGCAGTAAGGGAGAAGAGTCCAAATGGCAGAGCAGAAATGGCAGAGACACAGATTCACGCTGCGTAATCCCAGCGGATTTTCCACAGCCTGGCAAACTAGAGCTAAGCAGGAGGAAGGCACTGCCAGCTCAGGGCAGTCGTGCTTTGCGCACACACTTGACATGGGTGAAAAGCAGAAGCAAACTGGGCTGTTAGCAACCTTCACGCTCTCAGCAAAGTATTTGCATAAAATATCTTACGGAAGAGACTTAAGCTTCCCATAAACTCAAAACACAATTCTCTGGCCGCGTTTTGCAGAAAGTAGAAACCGTAGTGAGGTGTTTAAGGTAAATAACTCTAATTATGGAAGGCAGTCAGCAGGGATCTTATGTAAAAAGGTAGATTTTTTTTTCCCCATGCTAGACTCTTCGGGATTTTACAAGGAAACATGTTTTCATCTTGTCTGTCTGTAAACAGTTTACAAACAAAAGAAACTTCTCACAAACCCAAACTATGCCTAATGAATGATACACCATACAAAGATAGCTGCTATTTTTTATAACGTGCTCTGGGCTTTCATTAGGATGAGGCAATTCTCCATTTTTCATCTTAAATTTGGCATATTTATTAACATAATACATGATTTGTGGCAGTACGTTAGCAGGAAGACAAATGTTTCGTAGTCTCTTTGTGAATACTCCTTGGCAAGGAGAAGCAAAGAGATTTGTCTCTACAAATCCTTCAAGCATTAACACCGCCTTTTCAAACTTCCAGGGCTCTGGCCCAGTATGTCTGTTCCCACAAGATGCAGAGTCCAGAATACTGGAAATTATGATGACAGGTTAGATGAGGCCAGTCACTTTGTTGATTTCTATCCCCCTTTTCTTCCTTGGAAATAAAGCAGTTAGCAAATCTGTGCAGAGCCTTGCAAGATGTGATGTACTGTGCGAGAGATTAGCATTCAAGCACTTTTAGCACAGCCTAAGGGAAAACCCAGAGCTGCTCAGATGGGGAAAAAGGTCTGCAGACACAGCTAGTGCCTGGTGTGGTCTTTGTGGTGCAAAGCCTGAGGTCAGGAAGGATATTAAGAACACCTAGCTTTAAGCTTCAGTGATTTTCTTGGCATACTGGAGTTAGTTCCCTGAACATGACTGTGCCAGCGTGTTTCAGAGAGGGTGTTATTGGCAGAAAGCACCAGGCGCTGTGAGCGTAGCTACAAGAACGGGCATGGCTGCACCCATTGCTGTCTCCAATACTGTTTTTCAGTTCAGATTGATTTGCCACCTACCATGCACATCTCCGGAGGGCTCCCAGGCCTCTACACAGCTGTACAGATGCATCTGCACTGGGGTGGCCTGGACCTGGAGACCAGCGGCTCTGAACACACCATAGATGGGATGAGATACTTCGCAGAGGTACTGGTGAACAGATCTGGCTGGAGGTGGGGTGCGTTGCAAGGCTGGCAGTTGGGGAACGGGAGCCTGCAGGAATCAGCGTAGGGGCAAGTGGGAGAAATGGGGCTCCCATAAGTGCAGGTGGTTGGTGCAATGCAAGGGCTGAGCCTGATGGTGCTGGCACAGAAGCCTAAGAACAGCCGTTGCAATAGCACCAATATCCTTCAAAGATGGAATTGTTCCTCCACATTTGTCACAAACCTGTTAAACTAAAGGTCTGTTTGGCTGTGCTGTGAGGCACAAGCAGCAGGAGGTGGGGCGGTGACTCTCTCTTCAGTCTGTATTTGGTCCTTTAAAGCACCGAGAAAGGAATTTCTTCCTAAATGACCCTGTCTCTCTTCTGACAGATGCACATTGTCCATTACAACTCAGCTGACTACTCAAGCTTTGAAGAAGCCAAAGACAAACCAAATGGGTTGGCTGTGCTTGCCTTCCTCTATGCGGTAGGTCTGATGCCCGGGTTGCTGAGAAAGGCCAGTCTGTGATCACTGTTTATACAACAATCCCAGTCTGAGCAGGTCCAGACACAAGCAGCCTGTACTAGGTTTATACTTCAGAGAGGTGATATCTGCTACCAGTTTGAGGAAGCTGTACCATAGCAGAACTCTTCCTCCCTCATGTCATCTGGGGCTCACACAATACCAGCCAATACAACTTGGGAGCCCCAGAAAAAATTTGCCCCATAAGAAGTACAGATAGATTATCAGCTGTGTCTCTGCTGTACCTCAAGGCTTTGCTCTGATTTGCAAACACACTCGATTTTGTTTGAATTTAGAAGTGGTGAAAAAGGATCCTTATAGTTCAGTATTCTACCTGAGATCTATGTGTACATACCTTATCATGCCTAGGATTGTCCAGCCCATCAAGAGACTGTCATAGTATTTGTTCTCTTTGTCTCCCAATTAATCAATTAGTCCTCCAAACTGATTAGTAGTATAGAAGGACAGGCAGGTCACTAACCTCTTGTTCAAGTTTCTATGCTGTGTTTAGGACGGGCACTTCGAGAATACCTACTACAGTGAATTCATTTCCAAACTGGCAAAAGTGAGGTTTGCAGGTAAGACATGGGAACGCCTTTCTCTGTCCTTGATATTCTCAAAGCCTGTACATATGTACAGACATTTGCTGCTGCTTTGCTTGCAATTACGTGGCCAAGCATCCTCAGCCATGCACAACTCCATGCCATCCCTGCCCACGCATCTCAAACAGCAGCCCACGCAGCAGGGTGGTGTGGAATCACAGAATCACTAGGTTGGAAAGGACCTTCAAGATCATCAAGTCCAACCATTAGTCCAGCGCCACCATGTCCCCTAAACCATGTCCTGACGCGCCACATCCACACGTTTCTTGAACACTTCCAGAGAGGGCAACTCCGCCCCCTCCCTGGGCAGCCTGTGCCAATGCCTGACCACCCTCTCAGTGAAGAAATTTTTCCTAATATCCAATCTAAACCTCCCCTGGCACAACTTAAGGCCATTTCCTCTTGTCCTATCACTAGTTACTTGGGAGAAGGAAGCAATAAACATACTTCTAGTAGGTCTACGCAACACACTGCAGCACCATCAAATAACAACTTCCTACGGTCCCGCAGTCTGCACCCCAGGTAGCAGGTGCTCTGCTGCACTAATACAGGCCACTCTCACCCTTCTCTTTGTTCCTCACCAATTGTCAATATTGCCTCTGTTTCCTTTTGAGGTCAATCAACAAAGCTCATTTCTCTGGATGTCCAAGCCATGCTGCCAGAAAACCTCTCACACTTCTACAGGTACCAGGGCTCACTAACAACCCCACCTTGCTCCGAGAGTGTGATCTGGACCATCTTTCATTCTCCGATTGTCCTGTCACACACACAGGTAAGTGATAGCAGCTTCTCTCTCCTCCACACTTCACCTGTCCACACAGGTTTCCTTTTCTGTCCTCCAGTGATTTTGGGAACAGCCTGACAGAGGAGCTAATGGGGCGTTTCTCATATAGGGCTTTTAGGATAGACTCCTAAGCAACTGGAATTACAGGTGGCTGTAATGATGCCCTGATGCTACATCACAGCAAGGGTCAGTTTCTGTATACCTGAGGTCTGGTGAGTGATAACAAAGCTCTCTGCTCAGTTCATCTCAACCATACTGAAGACAATAAAAAGGACGAGACCAGTCAGGATCGACAAGGCAAAAATTACCACAAGAGAGTCCAAACCCACCCCCCCACCAAAAACATAGAAGAGCCATTCATAACATTAAAATAATTACAGAATAATTGGCACATTTTTAGAAGAGTATTTGAGGGTTTTTTTCCTTGTCTACACTCACATTGCGCAGCTAGACTGGATCGTTTCAGGAGCGGCCTGCTGTGGGCTTTGGCTGCGTGACAGGAGAGGGTCCATCCAGGCTCCAGCAGAGGCACTTCAGAGGACCTTGCTGAGTGCACAGGAGCACGGGGCAGTAACCCGACTTGTCCCAGCAGTTGCATACTCTCACATGGCAGAATCTGTTCTCTTCTCTCTGCCATGTAAGGACAAAGGCTTTAGCAAGGAAAAACCTAACACAAATAAAATAAGATCACTGTTGAGTCTTGCAGAGTGGTTCATCTTCCTTAATGAAAAAGCAGCATTAGAAACATTTTCTTGTAGAAGAGCAAGATTATGTGGAGACTACAGTAATGGAGGATGACAGTGTGTTCTCATTTGAAAAAGAAATACTCTTTTTGGCAAAGGGAAGGCTGCTAGGCACTCCTCAGAAAGCAGCATGCTACAGAATAGCAGCAAAATCTCCATCCATGCATACTATCAGGCAGGTGTTAACAACTTCCTTCAGGCAAAATACCTTCATCATTAATTAGTTGATAAGAGCCCTCATGTTCTGCTCCTTTCTCTTACTAATGCTCAGCAAGAGACCCCGTGGGTTCCTCTGTAACAAATTGCTAGCTTTAATCCTGAGCTGCAGGATCTGCACTGCGCTTCTAGGCAGAACTGTTCTCCCCATTGCCCTCCTAATGAGCCTGCATTGCTCACAGATCAGCCTCCTGGAGAACACCTTGCTGGACTGGCAAAACAGGACACTGCGCAACGACTACCGGCATGCTCAGCCCCTCAACGGGCGGGTGGTGGAGTCCTCCTTCAGAGCCACACTCACCCAAGGTAAAGAGAGTCAGCAGGCAGGACTCAGGAGGAGGACGGGCAAGAAACCTATGTGGCAGGAGTTAAGTTGTAGATCACTTAAGCTAGGCACGCTGGAGATCACCTTTCCCAGAGTAGCAGCACCCCTGCACAGCCGGTGGAGATGGCCCACATGCCAACACATCTTGCTCCTGATGGCGCGGTGGTGGCTGTCGGTTGTGCGCCAGCCATGTTTTGGCTGCAGTGGTGTCACACAGATCTCCCAAGATAAGTGGTGCTACGTGGCACCACAGAAGAATGCCAGGTTCAAGTGTGTCTGCATCCATGTGGATGAGGAACACTAACCATTGTAGAAACAGCTCTGGCATGGCTGATTAGCCAGGCACCATACGGAGGTGAGACACTGCATTTTAAAACAAAGGCTTTTTTCTCAAACCTTCTGCAAACTAGAAAGCAGAAGATCTACCATGGGCAGGCCCTGGCCTTCTGTAAATTCAGCTGTATGATTGCTCTAGAACGATGCCATCCAGAAGAAATCAACCTCAGGCTGGAACAAATCCAGATGCAGCTCCAAGACATGAAGAGAGAGTTGCTGAATGGAGTGAGACACATAGGTAAGAAATACACACCTATTCTTGAGTCCAGCTTACCTTGCAAGAATGAAGAGCCCATGACCTGCTGTCCTTGATGGCCTAAATCTTTAACAGGTTTGGTACCGATATGTACAGGTAGAATTTTGTCCCATATCTAGGCCTGCTGTTGGGAATTCTTCAACTACAGCATCATTAAAGCTAGCCCTAATCTATCTACTCTCAGAGCAACTGCAGCTTTCTCCTGCCACATGTAAGCACATTTTTGCCACCAGTGAGGAATTTAAACTCACAGATCCCCTAAGGTAAATAATCACCATCTCTAGTTTACACAAGATGAGAAAAGAGGGGAGAAAAAGTGATTTTTCCCAAAAAGTTGGGTGAGGGAGCTAAGCCATCATTTCAAGCCCTTTCCCTGTTGGTACAACACATGCTGGTAACTGAGGTTCAAGACAGCTAAGACTGCCACAGCCCTGCCAGTTCCTATGGTTGTATTCTCCAGGAATTAACCTGATTTATAAGCACAGCAGGAAAGGTAACACCTGGCTTTTTGGTTATTTCAGGTATTAAATCCAGCACTTTTCCAGCTTTCTACTTCCCTGTGGAAAACATTGAGAGTTTTGTGAACGTCCATCCCCTCCATGATATGTCTCTCCAAGCCTTCACCTTATGTTTCTGGACAAAAGCCCAGCGTGCTGGCAGTCAGACGGTCCTTTCCTACTCCACACAGCAGAGGGATAACGAGCTAGTGATGACCGTGGGCACAGATGTGGGATTGTGGATAGGAGGCCATTTCATCAGCTTCCCCCTGTACCACAATGCACAAGACTGGCTGCACTACTGCACGGCGTGGGCCTCCCAGTCTGGAATGGCAAATTTATGGCTCAATGGAGCAGCTGGTAAAGCAAAGAGCATCCAGAAGGGGTATGTAAGCCAGGCTGGAGGGACGCTTGTCCTTGGGAAAGACAGAGACACTCTTCTGGGGACGTTCTCCAACGGTTTTGCAGGGTGGATGACTCACGTGAACCTGTGGAGCCAAGTTCTCAGTCCTGCAGATATTCGGGCCCTTGCACTGTGCAAAGCAGGGCAACTGAAGGGAGATATCATAGCATGGGGGGAAACCTCCATGACCCTCCTGGGGGGGGTGGTTCTGGAGCCTGACACCAGCTGTCAGTGACCCCAACTTTTTTTTTGTTTGTTTTGTTTAAGGCAGCAGAATAATCCGAACTTCTTTCTGGGGAAACTGAGAAAAACTTAGATTATTTGCTTGTTCTTCCTTCTGCTTTGTATGAGCTCAGCATGCACCTGCTAGTGTTCCAGGTTGTTTTTCTAAGAGATCAAAGCCTCCATCAGTGGGATAGAGGCAAAGAACAGGGCAGAACGTGGCACAGTCCAACACCTTGCATTGTCACATCCTTCCCAGGAGTTTGATTTTGGTCCCCATACCTAGATCTTCTTACATGCCAAAGACCCGCTCCCTTTGGTCAAAGGAGCCACTTTCAAATAAAATTTCTCCCACATCCTTCACCCAGTCTGTTTCTCACCATCTTCCCTGCATGCATCCTTCCTTCCCATTTCTCACCATCAAATCACCACCCCTTCCCCTGCAGACGCATCACATAGGAAAGGGTACGTAAAGCCCTTGCAGGACCGAGTGCGGCTTCTATGCAATCACTGTGCTTTGATCAGTGTCATGTCTTCTTTTCTGTAAAAGGATGTAGAAACAGAGCTTGGGAACAACTTCTTTATCAACATGTATACATCACAAATTTGAGGGCAGGCATAAAAGTCATTTTCTAAGGTTAAAGTAAATCATGTGAAGGATTATCTCCATAAACAACACAGCCAGGCTGATCAAGAATTCTGCTTTTTTCAAAACAGAGGGCAGCAGCCACACAATTAAATTGAATTTCCTTATGCTAAATTATACCATAATTAACCCTCAAATCCCTTAAACTAATAAATACTTTAACAAATCCTCCATTTTTATCAGTGTGCACTTTACTTTCTTCTGAGAGTCAGCATTAGTCCTTAGACTCAGAACTTTCCCAAACCGATTTAGCCTTCAGGTAGAACAGTGCCCTTAAGGGATACAGCCAGAAACCAGTAGAAGGACCAAGCTCTAAACCATCTGAAGACTTTTTCAAGTGGTTTCAAGTACCTGAGAGCCATTATTTCAAAAACTAAATTTAAGCAACTCAATGTGAGAAGCTAAAGACAAGTTTGGACATGTTTGCAAACACAGGCTCCAACCTGTAGCCCACTGCACAGGAATCAACCTGAATTTGACTCCTGCAATGCAGCAGGGAGGTTCTTACTGAGTTCAATACCACGTATCTCTGGGGAATGAATGGGCTTTAACTGGCTCACGCTTACAGAGTAGGGATATGGGGGTTATTAAAGGATTAAGAGAGGGACTGTTGCTCTTCAGCAACTGAAGTGTAAACGCTAGGGAGTGAAATGAGCTAAATAGCTCAAAGACTAGAGTGCCACTGGAACAAAGTGGTTGTGAATAAGCATCAGCCAGATGACTTCTAACCTCAAGAATAAGGTTTTGGAAGTCTTCAGCTGAGGACTTCCACAGCTGAGGACTAGATTTGAATTGAAGGAGAGAGCTGGGTGGGCAGGGTAGGGGTGAGATTATAGTGATAGGCATTTCCAGTTTAGCGGTCCTTTGAAGCACACAAAGGAAGGACAAGAGCTGACAGGATAAATGCCATTATCAGCTCATCTAACAAAGTACCTCAGAACAAGACGCTCCCTCCACACCAGAGAACCAAAGGCTTGGCTTCACTCATGCTGGACCCTCAAATACATGAATGTGATGTTCCTCAGAGGAGAACACTTTCAAGACACAATGACTTATTTGGAAAACATTTGGAAACTCCTGCTGTAGGAAGTTTACAGGGAGGATCAGTATGAAATGATGAATCGATGAATTTGTTCTCCTGAACAGATCCTGAAAAAATGTCTGGGCCAGGCCAAACACTGGGCTGGGTCACAGCTTACTGCTGGAGAATCCTTTCTTCTCTGCCTGCCCACCTGGGACAGCGTGGAAATCCTTAAGCTCTTCTTTGTCTTCTGGAATCTCCACCTTGTTCCTCTTGGCCATGATCCTGTTGATTTCCATAAAGGTTTTGTTCTTTGTCTCAGGAACAATAAAGAAGATGTAGACTATAGTGGCGAGGCAGATGGCACAGAAGATGAGGAAGCTGTAGGGCCCCAGTCCAGCCTAGGGCAACGAAAGACGACAGAGCAGGGATCAGGGGAATACTCCAGTTTTGTACATCACATGATTTAGACATGTTGAACCCCTGATGCGCACATATTTTAAGATGAATGACTAGAAGTTAGAGGTGGTTCTAGATTCTGTCTTCTCATACCACTACCATGGAGGGTGAGGGTCTGGTACTTGAATGAAACTAAACTCACCAGCTCCCTTTGCACAGGCTAAAACCAGCAACTGTAGTAATTTATGGCTCACTGCTGATGGGGATCAGTTTGAGCTGGTGACCTAGAGATCAAAAGCTAAAATTGGCTCCCTGAGACACCACTGCCCCCCCCAGCATCCCGCAATGGAAGACGGGGAATCTGCAATCTTTTCCGTGCTCCTGAATTCAGGATCAGACAATCACCTGGAAAAGTAACTCTTTTCTTTTAAAGCATGTGCAACAGACAGGTGTGATTAAAAACGCTGATTAATATCAGTTTCTTGCCCTTAGAATATAATACAAGTGCTGGGAACTAACTCGGGCATTTACGGCGCTCTGGTTTAAAAAGGCTCTCTGTAAGAACACAGGGGTGACGAGACTAATTTTAAGTGAAGTCTTGTCCTGTTGTGCCATTGCGTCTTACCTCCATGTAGAGGAACACCAGCCCCACGGCGAAGTTGCATAGCCAGTGCACGGACCCGCCCACCATGAATGCAGCAGGCCGAGATGACTGCAGGAACATCTCAGTGATCATCACAAAGGGAATTGGACCTGGAAGGTAGTTGCATATTTGGAAATCCCAAAAGCAATTCCCCCACTCTGAATTCCTAGATTACACCGTTGATTTCAGTGGTAGGCAATGGTCTCTAAACTACTAGTGTTTAGAAACACCCAATAAATCAAATAAAGGATTAAATAAATTAAAACACTAACCCGCAAACCACAAAAAAATCCCCACAAAAACCAGAGCAACTAGATGACTTGCCTAAGCTCACACACAGCGATCAACCTCTTCTCTCCTATGGCTGCACCTTAACCCTGAACCCATCTCCAGCAGAAGTTGTAAATAAGATTGATAAACACGAGCTGTCTCTCCAGAGAGCACCCTGTGAGTAGCAACCAAGTCATTGCTCCTCAAAAAAGAAAAGAGAGAAACACCCCAACACATGCAGGTGTTGGAAAAATGGCTCATGGAACAAACCCTCGGGCCCATGTCCTGCACTGCTGCCCTGTGCCATGGTTAATGAGAACATGGTCTGCTTCTGCTTAACAGGGACAGGCCACAGGTCCAGCTGGCCGGGCGTCCTCCCTCCAGCAACGTCCCTGCCCCCAGCGCTTGAATCTGCCTGATGGCATAAACGGAAAAGGAAAGGTTGTATGTCATTCCATTCAAAACCCCACTGCTGCATCCAGCAAGGGTCTGGAAGGGCTTTCCAAGCTAAACTGATAACTCTGCCATGCCAAGAACCTGAGTCTGGACAAAGCCTTTCCAATATCCACATCTGTCCGCACATCTCCTTTCTGCCAAGTGATCTGCAGGGCCACACGTATAATTTGAGTTGCTTCTAATTTGATTTGTTACCTACAGATGCAAGCATGCAACACCTCTGCCTAGTTGGTAGAGCTCACTATCTCAGCACAGTTTTGCTCCAGATCTTACTGGGGGAATCTCAGGCACAATTGTGCCTTTGCTTCTCCTCTTGAAAGCCGGATTCTTCCCTGACTCATGGGCATAGCCAGCAAATCACTGGAACATAAATAAGCCTAGCTGACAATCAACAAGATGCATGGCCACACAGAGAAGAAATTCCATCTCCTTGGATTAGCTCCACAAAGCTTTTGACTTGAAATCCAACGTAGCACTTGGCTTTACCCAACCTGTGGAGGAGACTGGACTAGACTGTGCGTACTTACTGGCTCCAATAGCATGTCCGATGATGTAAACGATGACACACACTATGCTGAGGTAAGACATCCACGAGACAGTGGTCTGTGAAGAATTTTATCAGAGGTTAGATATGGTTCCTATCTGAACGCCACCAACACATTCAAGGCACAATTTGTGGTAAGATTTGAAGGCATTCTAAAGCCAGCGTCTCCCTCCATTGCCAGATATGTCCCTACTTAGCCACGAGAATCAGAGCCTGGATAGGATCCTTGCTTCCAACAACTGGATGCAAGGGGTATTATGAACATGACATACTGGAAGTAGTATTCAGACAAGCAGGATCACAGCTTTTCCTGGGTTTACTTTAGGTAGATATACAAGTACAGAGACCTTTCATACTGTCTCCTCTCCCCCAGGGAGTAGAAGCAACTTCAAAATATCCCAATGGCCTGTTCCCTGGACGGTCCAGAAAAGCATGGGTAGGATCACCTAAACTATTCAGATACACACCTGGAGATTGAGGGCCAAAGTTAACACTGCACAGGAGACACAGCACAATCCAAAGCCAGCAAGGAGAAGGAGTCTCCTCCCTAGGGATTCGACGATGAAAACCTGAAAGAGACAGAAGAGGGTGAAAGACCAGACACCTGGGGCACAGCACTTCTTATTCCAGAAAAAATTATTACAGTAGACTTTGTCTTTTAAGAAATTCAGTGACATTTCCACCAGCTACTCATGGTGGAAATGATGGTGGTACTGATTGTGGGCATGAAGTCACCCAGGAACTGCAAAAAGCTGGATGTGTCAATAACACTGGGACAACAGGCAGTACCCGGTCCCAGTGAGAACGGCGTGGAAGCCCTGCGTGGTAACAGTGGACAGCAGAAGAAGGGCACATCAGCCTGGAGACCAGAGACTGAAAACTTCTGAGGCATGTGAGAAATCAGCACGATAATCACTCTGGTTAACATAGATGCCTTCAAGCAAGGGACACTGCAGGGCATCTATTGTGCAACGCAGCTCACGGCATGTGTGAATGACATAACCTAATTTAACGCGTGACAGACAGGGGAGAGTGGACAAGGTGGAACTCGAAGAGCCCTTACAGAAACTTACAGCAAGCAAAGTCATGACAACGTTGATTGCGCCTATCGACACAGTGACATATTGAACGTTGCTGCTGTCCACACCTGCCGACTGGAAGATTCTGTCTGCGTAGTAGAAGACCTGCAGCAAAACCACAGCTGTGTTTATATGTGGCCAAAGGCAGAACACAGGAATCCCATTTTGGCTGCTTTTACATCCTGGAACCGGTGCACAGAAGCCTGAAAACTGAGTTCTTTAATTTCTGGAGACATTGGTGTTTGGATCCAGGCCCAAGCACCTTACTCTAAAAACATCCAAAGTATCCTTACCAGGACAGCTCGACTCTGCATCTAGTACATGTGTGTACTGAATGTGGTACTGGCCAGCGTCAACCCGTCACAATGTGACGCAGAACCAGTGACCCTGATGAAGGGGTACTCCTGTGTCCTAGGTTCTAGCTCCTGCGTCAGCGCTGCCCCACATCATCCACTCTGAAGTCCCATCCCTTTATTACTCACCCCACTGTCCTTTCCCACATGCCTTCCCGCTCACCGCATTAACCCCAGAGAGCTGCTGGCCCATCATCATGACGACAATAGATATGAGCTGCCATCGCAAGCCTCTGAAGGTGCACAGGCTGAGTACAGAGAAATGTCCTTCCTCCTTTTCTGACCGGTCTTCTTGCCGCATTTCTTCTATCTCATCATCCACATCATCACAGCCTCTCAGCTTCTGCAGAGCTAGTTGGGAGAGGAAGGTGAGTTATGGACCCCAGGGAGCAGGTCTACAGTGAGCTTTCCCACTTCAAATGAAGACAGAACAATATGTAAACCACAGGCAGCGGTGCTTCCATAGTGGGAAGTCAGGGATTCACATACGCGGAGAAAGGAGCAATGTTGCAGGAATTCCATCCCCCAGCAACATGTCAGTGAAGAATTTCACACTCGCTTGCTTCACTGTTGGTTGCTGTCAGTCACGTCCCACAGTCAGCTCTATCCCGTTCCACCTCCCCTTTCATTAAAGGATGATACTGTACCTTGTCGCGCTTGCCCTTCATTGCCCTTTTGTATCAGCAGATATCTGGGACTCTCAGGGAAAAAGGGCAATATAAGGAGCTGAATTAGCGATGGGATCCCAGTGAGCCCCAGCAGCATGGGCCAGCCTGCAACAAGTGAGACAGGATGACAACTGTGAGAAATCGTTCCCCAGGGAAGTCCACAGAAAAGTCCCGAGCCAGGGCTTTACCTTTGGCATTCCCAAGGATGTTGTGGAGACCAAGGATCTGAGCTACAAGGATCCCAAGGGTGATGAAGAGCTGGGGTACTACCCCAATAGCACCTCTCAGATTTTTGGGTGACATTTCTCCAAGGAACATTGGAACCACATTGGAGGCCAGACCTAGTAGTTGGAGAACATTGTTAGACATGCAGCTGCCTGATGTCAGCATGCCCACCATCTTCAGTAAGATGCCTTTTTCCCATGTGAGGCCAAAGTGATCCCTGCTGGACCGCAGGACATATGGAAACCTCACACACAAACCCTTCTGCTCCAGCTGAACGCTTAATGTCATCTTCTGGCCAGTGAATAAACTGTGTATGTTTTCCTCACTCTTCAGTGGAACATGGGACAAAAAACACGTGGCATTGATTCATTCAGTAGGTGGAGAAGTACAAAATCCGTCACTGCATCTGGTGCCCTCAGAAAGGCCCAGCAATCTAGCTTTCTCCGGGAGCCGTTAGAGGGAGAAGTTTGTCCCACTACCTTTCTCTTTGTAAATAATGCTGTCCCTTTGCCAGGGCTGTCAATATTACACTCACACATCTTAAACTTAAGACAGAAATCGTCTGTGGCTAAGCTGCAGAGCCATTCCCACGTTGGAGCTAGTTCAAGGAGCCTGGATTGTTTCACCCATTTCAACTGAAATACAGGAGGGAACCAACCATGATGGGCCTTGGGATAACCTGCCCATCTCCTGGTGCTTTGAGGGTCTAGCGTATTGACTGCTCAGCACCCAAGCGTTTTAGAAGTCCGAGAAGGCTAGCAGTAGCCTGTCTTGCCTATAGAGCTGGCAGATGATTTGGGGGCCCTCAGTTTCGTCTTTCTAAAAGTAGCTTTCTCCCAGCAGGACCTGCCAAGTAACATTTTGCAGAGAGTTTGCTGGTTTGAGATCTCATACAGGTAGCATGTTGGAGTAGGTATTTCTACTCTAAAAGGACACTGAAGACACAGGTTATTTTGAGGGACGTTACACGGTTACCCACAGTAACCCCAGAGAGCTGCCAGCTCCCATGCTTACACCGTAAATCCTGGCATGCAAAACCCAAACTCCTGGAGTCAAATGACCACACGAGACTCTTATCTTGCATTTCTAAAGTTCCTAGCCTTCGGGAGCTTGGAGTTACAAAGGCGATCAAGCTGTTATCTGAATGCCAAAAGGCATGGAAACAAGTATTAAAGCAACTAGACAACATTATGAAACTAAACTCAGTAGATGTAGTGTTTTAAGTTTGCGCTATAACCAGCCTTTTAACTGCCTAGCTTAAAACACGCTCGCAGTGACTCCTGGGCTCCCGCATCCACGCAACGGTGGCTTTCTAGCTGTTCAGACCTATGCTGATCAAGCCCTGTCGCAGAGGGGCCCGGCACACAGCAGGGCTGCCAACGGTGCTACCAGCACCAGCGCTGGCCTTTTGGTGGGCATCGGCGCCCGGATGGACCAGAGCCGAAGCAGGCTGCCTGGGCTCAGCAGCTGCCCACAGGTAGTGCCCACAGACAGTGTCCACAGGTCAAGTGAGGTCAAGCTGTGAAGGGCAAGTCAGGACAGCCAGTCCAGATTCTTCTGTCGGTTATTTATAACTGGAAAGAGGGATCATGATTAAGAGGTCCCTTAGCATTTATTCAGAGAACCAATGCTAAGAGCAGCTGCCAGGCTTAGGTGAGTCAAAAGCCAAACCAAAACCATTGGACTAGATACGTTTCCTGCCTTAGCTCACCAGTTGTAATCGCTGCATGGTAGAGATCAAGTTGTTTTCTCGTGTCGTTTTCTTGGTTTTGCATGTTATCTTCGCAGGATTTCCCAGCTCAGTGATAAACCATGGAGCATGTCAGTCTCACTAGCCCAAACCAAATTAATTGAGCCTAAACGCTGTTGGGACCCTTACCCGCCTGGCTCTGCACACACTCAGTACAGTGCTGCCGGGTACCCAGCCATGCTGCGTTCCGCTTGCTCCCATATTGCTGTAGCTCTAACAGAGCCACTTACACCAGCAGCTCACATACACCCTTCCCCTCGGCTTCCCACTACCTTTGCGGTAAATCCAGTGGCTCTGAACCCCTCACTCTCCCTTTCAACATTTCGTTTCTCCTGCAGGAAGAGCAGTCAGCTGCAGGACTGGATTATTGGATCTGGCATTGTCTCCAAGGACTTTGGGTTAGGAGGATTATTCTGTTTCTGATTATGTTAAAAAAAGAAAAAGAAAAAAAAAAAGCATTTCGTCCATCTGCTTGCATTTTCCTTGGTGTTTCTTTTCCATTGCTTTGATAAGCAAGGAAAAAACACAAAAGACAGGCTATCTGCTTTAAGGTGCCTGGGAAAACAGATTGTCATCATCAGCTTTCCTGGCTGTTGGAGCTCCAGTGCCTAGCAGATGCTTATTGCAGAGGATAGCTGCATCTACAGACACACATCTCCCCTGTACATCTTAAATTCCCGTCTCACTGCCATTGTTTACCAGAGATCTTTAGTACTTCTGCAACAGGCAGATGACAACTGTTCAAGCAAGTACAGCATTGTTATGCAGATGCGTGGTTAATATATGCTACCTGTAAAACTATCTGTTGTGAGAATAAAAAACATATATATATCTATAACAAAAATATATTTATTGCTCGCTCTTTACTATCCAATCTCTCACTTACCAGCATATATTCCCATGATAACACGTGAAAGGATAATTACTTCAAAGGTTTTTGCTAGCTCTGATGTTCCCATAAGGACTGCAGCAGCAATGGAGAAGAGGTTATTTATCAGCAAAGTGCCCTTTCTGTAAAGTAATAGGGAAGGAGACAGATTCAGTTAATTTTTTTAAGGCCCAAATAGCAGATAGATCCTCTCTGTGTTACATGGTCCAAAACTCAATGAATCACCATCCTAAAGACTAATCAAAGAGAAAATGGTGATTGTCCCATTTTTTCCCTGCAGGGAATGAAGGTTTCAAGAAAGAACTTAAGTTCCTCAGGAAACCCGAGATGCAGAAGCTGCGTCTGACCTCAGATCCCAGCCCGGGACTTTCATCATTGCTCTCTACCTGGCTCAGTGCCCAGCATACAGCCTGGCCTTGACCATATTGAAATCGTATAAATTCTTCTACGGATGGGAGACAACACGTATTGCTGAGTCCAGCAACTAATCACCGGCCCATCTGCCCTACAGTCGAGGTGTGTGTGACACAGTCACGCTCCTGCTGGGCTTGGCTAGCTGGAGTGACCAGTGAGGCAAACCTTATCTGAACCCAGCACACTTGGTGAACGATGTTAAACACCACTGTCACGTACCGGCCACAATTGTTGACCAGAGGCCACACCATGAGGGACCCAAACAAGCCACCCAGAGGGTACATGGACACGGTAAGAGACCAGAGCAATGTCTGGAAGCCACTGTCCATAGGCATTCCGCTCCTGTTGAAGTAGGTTTGGTTGTAAAAGTCTTGCATGTACTGGAATAAAATACAGAGCATGTTTAGCACGGTAAGTAAAATTTTCATGCTGTAAAAGCCAGCTAACAACAAAGGCCATAAAGTTTTAAACAAATGTCTTGATAAAAAACAGAATGTCTGAGTTGGAAAATGGATGCAAGAGATATATGGAGAATCCTGGACTAGATAACTGTTACTACAAGTTATGCCACCTTACAGGATTTGCCTGGTTTCCAGAAGGGAAAGTCCGAGCAGCAGTGTTGTTACAGGTCTCAACACCTCCCTTCCTCTCCCAGGGAACCACTTCTCACCAGGTGCCTGGTGACTGAAAGCATGGAGAAGTACAAGCACCTGCCCACAACCACCGGTAATCTATTCACAGAATCACAGAATCATTAAGGTTGGAAAAGACCTTTAAGGTCATCAAGTCCAACCATCAGTGCAACACCACCATGCCCGCTAAACCATGTCCTGAAGTGCCATGTCCACACTCCCACCATCTTTTATTTGTAGACCTACTCCTAGGTCATGGTCCACTCCATAGCCCAACCTACCGGGGCTGGAGAATTGATCACAGACACATTATAGCCGTACTGGAAAGACGATCCAAATGCGGATACCAGCGCTACCAGCGCAAGCAAAAGTGTCATTTTCTGCAGAGGGGAAAGAAAACACACAGACCACACCTGAGAAGCAGGTTTGACTTTTAGCCGTAAATTACATTCAGTAAAAATAATGAAATACCCTAAGAATTGCCTTCTGTGTTTTTCACTTCATGTTACTGTATACAGAAAGCCCAGTGGGTTGTTTTCATTATAACTAATTTTGTTCCGCTTGATTTGCATACAGTCATTACAGTAATTCATTCTACTCTTTCTGGGTATTGATGGATCATTTGGATGATGATTAATTTTTAAATGCTTAAAGTACCACCCCACAGGGGAAAAAAAAAAAGTTATGTGCAATTATTCTTTTTCCAACATGCAAATTGGTTAGTGAAATAACACGGGATGGAAAGCTTAAAAAAAAGAAGAGGTTTTGCATGAAGTGGCAAAATCCCTTTCCTGGTCATTTGTTCTGCTTTCACATGCTGGCTTGTTCTGCCTCCCACATTTCAGGATCAAGCTGTTTATGGATCTAATCCGACTGCCACTGAAGCCAATTAGAACTTATCCAAGTAGCTCAGTGAGGGCTTGGTTGCGGGATGTAGGAGCAGCACTTCGCAGTTAAACAGAAGGGTGAAGTTGCCATCTGGAGTAGGACCAAACACCAACCATGTCTGCGGGTACACAGTCCTCAGGGTTACAGGCAACTCGCTTTCTGCAACAACTTAGTTGCTCTTCAGCCCTACTGTGTTGACTGAGCTGTTTTGTTTTTATAGCTCACTAATATATCTCATTGCTGCTACATACATCAATAGAGTAATTTTTCATTCAGACACATAAAATTTTCTGTCACTATTATTAGTCTTAATGTCTGCAATGTTTTATGTCCCAACGCTCAAGTCAAGTCCCGCAAGAAGGAACTGACATTTCCCTAATTGGACACTTGTCCAAATAGCTGCTGGTATTCTTTCTGTTCCTCAGAAGCTCTAGCAGCTCACCTACAGAGATCTGCAGAGTTTAAGGCCCTGCAGGAGATCAAAATTCAAGCTGATCTCACAGTAGGGATCAGGAGGAAGCTGAGGCTTCCAGCTACATTTTCTAGAGTAGGCTGTTGACATTCTCACATTGGTGATGAAAAGCAGGCTGCCTTGCTTTCATTAAAAAGAGCCAAGGAGCTCAAAAGAGCCACTGGTGTTAATTATTCACATTCAGCACTTTTAGGAAGACCTCTGGCATACATGAGCATTGCATTGTGCAAGATTCCATAAAAATGCTGCTGTGAAAGGCAGCCCCCATCCAGAAGCATCTGCAGCCTAGAACTGATTAGAAAGTAGGAAAGAAAACTCACACACAGAAGGGGAAAGTCACCCAGAAGTTACACGGTAGGTCAGATGCAGACAAAGAGAGAAAATCATGAGACTCAGTGCAACACTGCGCTGCAGACAGACATAAACTGGGTTCAAGAACGTACGCGTCTGCTCTCCCTGTGAGATCAGTTGTGGATATGTCAGCCCAAAAGATCTTGGTCTTCTCCTTCCTCTACAAGTACCTGCAGATCTCCGATAGCTTGCTCTGCGTCTCTGTGGGAGACTGAATTGGGAAGTACAGGGTCAGGCATACTTACCCGCTTTGAACCTTCATCGTAGTCGGAGATCTCCTGCTTCTCTCCTTTTGCCTTCATTTTGGTGTCTGAATCACGGATGCCAAGTACAGGCTTTTACAGCCAAAACAGACAACGCAGAGGATGGAAACGCCCGGCACAGGAAAACCTCTCCGTGACTTTTCAGAAAACATCCAGTCAACGACAAGGTCTATCAGCCAGAGCTGTTTTCCGATCACTCCCTTACTCTGCGTCACTCCCTCGAGTCTTCTCTTTCTCTTCCTTCTTCAAGGCTGTCGCCGCTGGATCAGATGTTCTTTTGCCATAGGTGCTGCCTCGCTACAGGGGAAACAGGCTCATCTGTCCAAGGAGAAGGGGCAGACTTGTTGCAAAAGCTGCTAAATGAGACGTTTTCCCCCAGCTATACGGACACGGACAGGACGAGTCTATAGCAATAAAGCTGCCGCTCCTTCACCCTGCAGCTCATGGGCAGCTGTGGGCGCAGCTGGAGGGGCTGCCTGGCAACTGCTGCATTCCAGGAAAACGGGGCATTCCGGGGGAGCAGCCTTGGCAACAGAGAGGGTTTTTGCCGTGGGCCACGGCCATAAAACTGAGCTGCGTTAGCCCTCCTGCAGCCACAAATTGCATATCTGCCCTTGGGCCAAAATACTGCTCCTCGTCCTACCTTGCACGGACCAGCTTGCTCAGGGTGCTTCTCCAGTTCGCAGAGAACAGGTTCATCCTCTCGGATTTGTTTTTGACAACACACAGAACACACTTTTTCCAACAAAGCGCGTCAGTTCCTTTCCCTCTGCACGCAAGGCATACCACGTGTCGCTGGCTTAGTATTGACCTCCTACACTATCAGACTACTTTGAACGGTACGGGGCTTGGTTAATAGTCACCTACAATTTCTAGAGTTTATCAGAGAAATGCAAAGTTCACAGATGCCTCCAGCAGCCGGAGAAACTGGAACCAAAGCTTGTTGTTATTCGTCCGTCTATCTTTAACAGCCAGCTTAAAAAAACACATCCTCTTGAGCAGCAGCTGTTGAGGAGTCTTGCACGCGTTCTTTCACTGGTTGCAGCCTCCCTTCCTCCAAGGGAAAGCATCCTGCTCTAAAAATGGGAAGGGCAACAGAGCCCTGTTGCTTTCAGCGTAGTGGAACTTAGTCCCCAGACGTCTTGTCATTCGTCTTTCATTGCATTTGTTGGAAGTTAACGTCCTTAAGGACGCTGTCTGTTAGGATATCTTGAGTGTGGCTCACACCTCAAGAACGCTCACTCCTGCGTCTTTCAGGAACTACTCCCGCTTCACAGTCCCACCTATCACATGGTGTCTTAACTGGCGAGAGATGCAAACCAGAATATTCGTTCCACCCGTAGCTCATCTTTGTCTGCCTTCCTCTGCACTCCCGTGGAGGGAGCGTAGCTAGCTGGCACTAAGCAAGACGCTCGGAGCTAGCTCAGCTTTTCCCATGCTGCCTTCAAACATTGCTCAAAACAAATAGGACAGGTCATAGCTCACTCAGCAACTAGTTTAGTTCTCACTTTCACAGATCTTTGGCCAGAAGAGGGAAAAGGGAAAGTGAGCCATTCTGCCCCAAGAGTGGGGAAGTTGCAAGGAGAACAAATTTCCTTCATGAAATCCCTGTTCTTTAAAGACAGTATCATTCTTTTGGGAGCTCTTGGCAGAATGACACCTGCTCTGATACTCAATAATTATTAGAAAGGAGAATTCTCTATCATGGCCTTTAAACACCTTCCCTGAACTTGAAGAAATAATCTTGATACATACAGAAATCAAACAGGACACGTATGTTTGCCATCAGAAATACTTCATCAGAGTAAATATCTGCTTATGACAGCACAACACTTTGCATATTTGCCAATCACAGGAAGAATCCGGTAACAACATCCATAATGTAGTAATTGGCACTGGGATGATCTTGGAAAAGATCGATGAAGGGAGACAGGATGGTGAATGAACTTCTCCTTAGACTTTCAACGTAATTGCAGGGGTATAACTTCTTCAACAGCTGAGATCCTGTTGGACAGGAGCCAGTAACAAGAGAGCCAATTTTACAGGCATTTTACAAGCACATTTTCAATTTCAGCTACAGCACACATTAAGCTTCTTACATCTGCTCTTCACCCCAGAGTGTATTTGCCTAAGACATTAACTCAGCTCTGTATCCTTTCTCCTCTGCATTCATCCACCACGTGGCAAGGGTTCCCATACAAGTATGCAGGGAACTATTTACACTCAGCCCAATTGTCTGTGCGCAAAGCTGGATCTTGTGAAGTCCTGATGTCTTTGGAAAAAATAATTAAGAGGGGAGGCTGAGTTTCCAGGAGAATAAATCTGGTGGAGAACATTAGCAGTAGGCTGACTGCAATGCTTGCAGTAAGGAGACATCCCACAGTATATGTCCAAAAGGGTGACATTAGCAGCCTTTTCACCTGCATTTTGGGAAGGACTTGCATGTTCAATCAGGGCTAACTCAATATCATATGCAGTCCTGAGCTACAACTGGGACCTCAAGGTGAAACAATAATTTAAGTAACAAATTATTTGCCTGCAAATAAGTCATATGCAGATGCTGCTTTATCACCTGCATAAAATGGCTTCCAGCCAGTTAAGCAAGAGGTAGATACGGCAGCCTGATCCCCCAGCAATAGGAAAGGGGGTTGCTGCGTAAATAAGCACACTCTGCAGGTAAACAGCAGCAGACGTGAGGCTCCGGAACCAAGAGGTAAACAAGACCCTGCACAAAGCCAATGCTAGGTACCATCCTGCTAACCTTCTTCCTTTTCCATTGCTGCCCTCAAAGACCACCTCAGAAGAGCCTCAGCCACACAGATGCATCCCCAAAATAAAAACAAAGGATCTGTAAACTTACCGTATCACAATCTGAGAAGTCGGTCTGGGAACTGTCTGGTCCTTTCTCTATCGGCAGAGTTGTGTGACCCAGAAGGTATTTCAGAAAGTGTTGGAATGCTTGGCTATTAAACCCCCATCTGCACTGTGTTCAGCAGAAGCACCCGACTGTCAAAATACCCACAGGGCCCTCTTGGAGCTCAGTGGTTCATTTTTCTATCCAGGACAGAAATACCGACTGTGCCAGCCAGGACCTGCCTGTTGCCAGCTCATGCCACCCTGCACTGATTTCCGCGGTTCCCTGTAGGGTTGCACGGGCTACAAGACACACGGAATTCAGTGCAGCACAACAGACATTCACACTGCTTCTGAGTAGCAGGAGTGACTTGTGTTATGCGACCGTAAATCTTACAGATATTAGGTTTGGCAGCGAGTACTCTGGTGTCATCTTTGTAACCATTCTTCATGATGAGAAGAGAAGATAGTAGTGACACAACCAGAAATTACTTTTCCAAGATGCTCCTCTGCTTTAGCAACAAGAAGACTCATCCTTTTCTTGCAAATAGATGGTTCGTTAAACACACAACTTCTAGGTTTTAAAGTAAAACAGACCGCCCAAATCCTCCTGTACTACAGAACCTTGGTTCACTCCTAGAGCCAGGGATCATCTTGCACAATTAGACTCAAGTCTTGGGAAGATGACAAAAAGGGAAAAGGGGAGAACGGGATTTTGCATTGACCAAATCAGTATCAACAGCACTAAGTAGTATAACAGTACTCACAGCAAGTATAAGTGAGAGGTAAACTCACCAAGTTCTAACCAGCTCCTGCCTGGGCAAAGAGCATGGGCAGGCACCCTCCAGCCATTTCCATCTTTATGCCCTTCAGTCCAGAGCTGCATCCCACTCCTGTCTCCATAACACAGCCCACTCTCCTCCACTCAACATTTTCGTTGCAGGCTTGTACTTTTTTACCCAGTCAGTCTTAAAACCCAACCACCACAAGTCCTTCTCATCTTTCCAGCCTGGTTTCCTTCCAGCTCTTTTAACATGCTCTGCTCTTTGCAGATCCAGCTTTTCTCTCTTCCCCTCCCCAGGCTCCACTCCCGCAGTCTATAGTAAGCAGCCAGCACCCTCCCCACACATAGAGCTCTTTCTGTTTTTGCATATTTAAAACCTCTCTGTGAACTTAGAATCACAGAATCTTTGGGTTGGAAG
>NW_010552137.1:0-14870 GCF_000687285.1 Phaethon lepturus
ACCGGGCTGCCCGCGCAGCCTCCGTCCCGCACCGCAGTTAAACTCCACGTCCTTTCACTGTGAGGATGTCGATGGGTTATCTTTTTTTTTCGGTCAAAAAATCTATAGAACAAGTAAAAGATAATTCTGTGGTTTCACGGGTCCCCTGGGCCCCACTTAGTAGGTCTCAGCAGAGAAAAGCCAAGACTGGGTTACGACTGCCCCACAATTAAGGCGTATCTGAATCTCTGAAGCTCTTCTTAGGTTTTGTCACTGGGAAGATCAAGATCAGCCTAGTAAAAAGTACACGTTTTATACTTCAGAAATGCACCTTTCACAGCCTGCGCCCGCTATGTGGGCTGACCCCTGGGCCCCACTTAGTAGGTCTCAGCAGAGAAAAGCCAAGACTGGGTTACGACTGCCCCACAATTAAGGCGTATCTGAATCTCTGAAGCTCTTCTTAGGTTTTGTCACTGGGAAGATCAAGATCAGCCTAGTAAAAAGTACACGTTTTATACTTCAGAAATGCACCTTTCACAGCCTGCGCCCGCTATGTGGGCTGAACCGAGCATGGCATGCCATGCTTTATGGGGCCTAACTGAATGCCAATTAATCTTTACAACATATGTACAGTTCCATCAGCTCTTGCATTGCATCTCGATCACATGCAGACTGTGGTTTCCTTGCCTTAAGATGGAAACACAACTTGAAAAAAACCCATGACGCACCACATACACACAGGGAGAAGGAACAGGGAATTAGATAAAATAAAGATGCCTACAAGCGCTGCAGAGGACGTAACTGCTCGCTTATTTAATCGCCTGCAATAGATTACCAACCAGAACCAGATAATTTATGTAGCATGCCATGACAGCCGATTTCCAATTTGCACTATCTTGTACGTGTGTTTCCTATTGAAATAAGCAAAGAAAATCTGCAGCCTCAGTCGGAAGAGAAGTGCCAAGGCTGCCTGCCACGTGAGGAGGGCTGCTGAGAAGCGAGGTGGGACAAACCAAAGGCAGCGGAAGGGCTCTGCAGCTGTGTTAGCCCCCATCCCGTCACTGAGACACGCGGCCCCAAACCTTCATTCATTCCTTCTCCCTAACAGAAATTCCTGTTACTATTGTCAGAAATTTTTGCCATTCTGACCTTTCTGCAGGGATGACTGGAGAAGCAATTTATATTTAGATATTATTATCATACAAAATTATGTAAGTATGTATCCAAATAAGAGAAAAATGCATTATGCAAATACCTGTATTTTGCTCCTTAACCACAATCCTATTTAATAAGCTTAGGAATTGGATCGCAGCAGTTTCAAAAAGTAAATTGAAGAGACCCTTTCTCTTGCCTGAACAGTGAGAAAAACATGTTCTTTCTACACATTCTCAGCTAATAAAAATTCCCAAATTAAACTTTAAAAAATATTTAAGTGAGAACTATGCTTGACACAGTAAAATATCAGGAAATCAGTTTCTTGATGGATACAAGCTTTTGTAACCTGCATTTTGCTCACTTTGAAATCCAGTGTTCCTGAAGTCTCAACTAAGCTGCACCTCTCCAGAATGCAGTTGTCTGCATCTAATTTTGCTGATAAAATGTAAATAAAAAATTATTTATATTTTCACAAAGATCACATATGATATCCCACATCAACAACTTTTACATCTACTTCTTAATCGAGACATTGAATTGGGCTAAGATCACCTGACATTATTTCACTTCTGACCTTTTCAACTGTCAAAGCAGACAGATTTTTATCCTACAAGATTCGAGCCAAAGCCTCAAAGGTGCAGTGCCAGAGCATTAATCCATTTCACTAGACAGTCATTGAAATTATAATTGAAAGTTCAACTTACTTTAGCATTTTATGCTGAAATACTTCTGGCAGCCCAGGGCAGAAAGTCGAAATCTGGTTTCCAATGGAGACCATTTGCAATGGTTTCTAAATGTTGGCAAAATTCCTTATTGTCAAAGTGATCAGCAGATGCTGACTTCCATTAATTTACTTTCTGTGACTGCTGCTCACTTCGGGAAGCCTTTCTTTACCTAAAGATGCTGACCTGCTGCCAGATCCCATCAGAAGTGGACTAGGAAAGACACTGATTTATTAGGAGATGGGACACTTCAGGGAAATTCCCTACAGCAGCCAGAGTAGATCCCATTCCTCCATTTATTCTGACTGATGCCATAAGCAGAAAAACAAACCTGCACAGAAGACATAATGCAGATCTGTAAAAACTTCAAACTCAAACTAAATAAACTGACCCATGTGTTTTACACTATCAAGAGTAACTCCAGAATCTGAAGGATCAGTAGACAGCTTTTTCTCTTCACCAACAGGTTGTCATAAAGGAAAAAGGACTTTTGAATCTGAATGTAGTATCACCATTTTAAGCAGTCAATGGGCTGTAAAACCCTTGTTCTGGTACTCTGGAGCTGCCCAAAGGTCTTTGGCCAGGAAGTTTCCTATAAATAGCAGTTTATTATTCTTAGACTAATCTCAAAAGCTATCTAAACAAGCATTAAGTTAACTTGGAAGGCATGTTTCACTAAAACCTACATGTCTTTTTTTCTTCATTTTTACAGTTGGGGCTGATTAGTAATTCTTGGCATCTTATCCAGAGGCTAAAATGTTTCCTTTTTGGGAGCGGGAAGAGGGAACATGAGCACTAATACCTATTATGCAATAGGTATTATATATAGGTCATTTTATCAATGTTTGCAAGACTACTATTGTATTTGCTCTATAAATTATATTGTCTATCTCTGCACAAGATCCCTTAAATGCTTAGTGCCAGGATATTAGCCCCTTAATTTAAAGCACTGAGAAATAACGCTGCAGCAATGCATGAGCAAGGGGAAGAAAACAGCCCTGAAGACCACGTTAACTCGGTGTGTGTTGGGTCTCCTTGAGACACAGCGATCTCGAGGCTCAGCTCTCAAAGTCAATCCATTAAGGCAAGGAGAAAACAGATCTGTGCCTAGGCAATGCAAATCTCACAGAAGGGCATCTGAGGCAAATACCAGAATTGCATGATACCTTAGGGACATCAACAGTGACATTAGCAAACCTTCTGTACCCTTGCAGAGGGTGTCTTGGCACTTACTGCTTCAGCACCTTTAATTACTTCGCTGTTACCAGACCTATCTGAGATATCTGCATGTGTGCATGTGCACATGGCTGTATGTGCATGTAATTAAGTGTATATGTATTTCTCCTTCCCTTTCTTCCTACTTAGATCTTAATAGTAAAGATGATCTACTGATCTATGGACTGCTGCTAGTGTTATTTCACGCGCACAGCGTGACCCCTCCTACAGTAGATCTGTTTGTGTCCAGGTCCTGTTACAGCACAGGTAGCAATTGCTCTTTGCATCTCTGTCCGGAATATTACCTTCAATCTCCTTTGCTGCACTGTACTCAATCCACATACCCTGTCAATGATCCAAGGCACAACTGCCTGTGCCTACAACGGGATCAAGGACACAGGCCCTGTAACAGTCAGCTTTCATAGAAAATGTAGTTAATTTCAAACAGTTTTACTTTACAGTAAATATTCTGACAAAATTTATTAAAGTAGAAAATAAAAGAATTTTGAAACCACAGACATAGAGAGCATTTGGGAATTTATATTTTCATTTTGCTAGAGGTGTACTACAACTTTGGGCAAGTTAATTAACTTCTGCGTTTCTTTGTTTAGGCATCTTTACAAACACAATAAGCAATATATAACTAGCCACCACCTAGTCATAGCACGAAAACAGTGGTTTGGAGATCCTCAGCAGATGGTGTCCTATAGGAGTGACATATATACGCAAAGCTGTATACAACTGGAGATTCCTGACTGCTGTAAATGTCAATCCTCAATAAATGGTTTGACCTTTTTTATCTATTATTTCCATGTTATAACTGAAATCAGGTCTGACACACCGAGCATTTCAGGGGAATAAATGCAGCCTGGGGATGACTTTGCAGTCTCATGTCTCACATCACACCCTTGAAATGAAATGATCTCCCCAGAAACACAATGATGACTTGGTACTTAAGCCCCAAGGACCTCCCAGCATCCGTTTGCTGGCTGACCTAACAAGCCAATGAGCCCATTATCAGCATGTCTTTATAAGCCAAGGAGGTTTCTTTTTGCAGAACTGCTTAAAGCATATAGCAGCTTGATCTCAGAGAAGTTATTCTTTAGACATTTAATTGAGATCTTCCATGGGCAGAGTCACCTTCTGGATGAACCCGCTTCTGCACTGACTACACAGAGAGGCCAGGGTCACCACTCTGCTTAATTGGGGCATCTCAGTTAAAGACTGAAAGTTAGGTGAATTAAATATGGGTCACAAATCCCACAATTGCACTGCAGTTCATGTGCCAGGCTGAACTCACGGTGTAGAAATGGAAACAGATGGGGAATAAATTCCCCATCAGACAGTGGCTTGGGGATCTGAATGCAAGACTGAGAGCCAACCACTCTCGTCAAGCTAGACAATGAGCAATTCGTTGTCTAATGATAATTTTGAACTGGAGGGAAGAAGGGGAATTGCTTTGATTTGGACTTAAAACAACATTTAAAAAACTTTCCAGAAAGCTGAAAATTTGAAATTGGTCATTTTGTGTTGATTTAAAAAAACTTCACCATGACAAAAATGGAGGTGTCTCCTACTGATTCCAACCTGGTAAAACACTTCCATTAAGAAAACAAAACGAAACAATGGCAGGAGCTCCAGAAAGAAAAACACAGAATTTGTTTTAAAAAATGGAAACACCAATTAGGGAAATGTCTAAATGTCTGCTCCTGATTTTCACTATTTCCCAGGATTTGTGAAATGCAATAGCATAACAAAATACTAATAGAAGTGGCAGTGCTGCTAAGTTTGATCTTCCATTGTAGAAACTGTGTCCCCCAAGTTGCAGAGCTGTATGTCTGAATTTCAGGCTTCCCTCACCCACAGCTTTGCCAGTGGGATAACAGAAAAGCCAGTTTCCATTTCACATACAACTTAGTTCATTAAAATTACAGTTACAGGGCTAAAGTGGGGTTTTTTTTGATACAAATGCCTCTGTTTGTGTGCTACCAGTAAGCTCAACAAAATGAGATGAAGAAACTCTCAGAAATTATCAAACTGCCATATTTTTCTCATTGGCTTTTACAGCGAACAGCCCCACTTTAATTGGCTGAAGGGAAAAAAAGCTGTCATATCTGAAATGGCCAGAAGAGAGAAAATGCTGGCAGAATGATGTCTTCCTAGGTGAAGGTAGTCCAAGACTTAATTCCATGTGTCAGGGCAAGATAACACACAGTCATACGCATATGATCTCATCAGCCCTTCAGGAGACAGGATTTTACTTGATGTTTGGTAATATTATTTTAGAGACTTTCTTAATATGTTTGCAGAACACACCAACAAGGAAAAAATGCCACGTAAACCTCAATCCAGATACCACTTAAAGGGATATGCAATCATTATAATCAGAGTAATCACGGCATTATTAATTACAAGAGGAAAAAATAGATAAACAACCAGTAGGAATATCACGTGTCGGCAAAAGCATTTGCTGTTTATCATCAGCGCTTGCATCTCTCCCTCTCCAATGCCTGCGTGCACTTAAACGTATATATGCACGCACCACCCGGGCCAGCAGCGCACCCAACACCCATCAGCCTGAGGGCATTATTCAACCTACCGGGGTGAAAAATACCCCCGCTGCCACCCCAGCCCTGCCACCAGGAGCTGCTCGGAGAGCTCCTGCCCATCCACCCCTCCTGCTGGCCTCCGGCGGGCAGGCATTTGGGACAGTGTGATGGTCCACATTACAACATCGCTTTATGTTTCGCAAAAAGTCTCTCCAGAGCTTCATACCGACTAAAAGGGAATTCAGGGTCAGTTACGAGATTACTTCCCATTTCTTGAGATGACTGCAGGCATTTCCAGTGCTCCTGCCCCGAAAGCAGGGACCCCCGGCAGAGGTTCCCCAGCAGCCTCAGGGCAGACCTGACCTGGTTCCTGTTGCCTTCCCCAGTGCCATCAGGGCTCCCAAGCGCAGCACTATGACCTGAGCCGCCTCCAGCACATTGCCCTTTGGCTCCAGCTTGAGCAACCTGCGAGCCCGAAGACGCAGGAGATGGCTGCACCAGCAAAAGGGGTTGTGCAGGTTTGGAAAGTTTCCTTCTAAACAGCAAAGGCTAAAAACTTAGGGTGTGATTCTCCATTGTAACTTGACTGCTAGAAGGGAGGTACAAAATTGTGCTGGAAGAAACCCCTTTCCTAAAGAGTGGCCTGGCCAGGCTTGCCGGAGCACTGGCTGCTGGTCCCCGCTGCGCCATGCGTGGGGCCCTGTCCCAGCCGCCGCCGAGTGGGGCTCCCACAGCAAAATGTCTGCCCAGCCCCGCACCTGCGGGCCCCCGCTGCGCCATGCGTGGGTCCCTGTCCCAGCCGCCGCAGATTGGGGCTCCCACAGCAAACTGTCACCCCAGCCCAGCCCCTGCTTGGCCCCACAGCACCAAACACAGCCTGAAGCCACCCTCAGCCTGCCTTCACGTGGGGCCAGAGCAACTATCAGAGCTTTCTTTTAAGCCATGAAACCTTAAACTCTGTAAATCTTGACAGCAACTTGCACTCCCAGCTAAGCCATCAGCATGTTAAAGCCTTAGGGAGATAGACAGATACTTGTGGGGTTTTATATATAAATTCATATGTATTTGTAAATACTCAGATGATTTCCATACACGCCCACCAGCCACACAATGCAATAATAAATTATTCCAATAAATGGTATTACTCTAAGAAAGCAACAAGGATAAATATAATTGCACAAGGTTTAAACAGGATGTAAATCAGCATTAAAAAAAAAAAAGGCAAGTTAACGTGAAGCTGTTTACTCCTAGACAATCTCCACTGCTCTAACATTTCAGCAATAGCCTCCAGTCCTGAGTCTGCTGCAGGAAGTAACAGAGAGCAGTTCAGCAGATGAAACAAAGAGGACCTAATTACCATGCGAAGCACAACATCCTTCAGATGTGATGAGAAACGTGACTGCATGAAAAACTGGTCCTGGGGAAATTTCAAAATATGACCACCCAAGCATAAAGAAGAGACTGCTGAAAACCAGAGAAACTGTAACATGAGGGTGTAGCATTTCTATACAAAGAATAATAGTTTAAACACATGCACATACAGATACTGTGTACATACACACATATGTGTGCAGACATACTAAAACAAGGAACTATGTGATTGTGGATGAAAGCTATAAATGTATAAAAGCTTTCAAACCATATGCTACATATTAATAAAAAAATCACATAAATTCTTTCTATGTTGATCCATGGAGATTCTTGAGGGAAAAGCAAACAAACAGCCAAATGCATGAAAAACAACCAAGCAGCCTGACAATCTAGCTCTATCCTTCCATTTTCATCATACTTGGCCATTTAATATTCATTTTTGCCTACAATTCCACAGTTTGAATGTAAATAATTTACGAATATTGGCCATAAATTATTTTGGGGGTTTTGTTGTGGTTTGTTTTTTGCCTTTTTTTTTTTTTCCCCCTTTTTTCTTTAAAGAGGAGAAACCCAGATGATAAGCCGTGACATCTGGGAGCAAGGGAAAACCTGATTCTCAGTTACAGGTAGCGAAGTTGTGTCATTTGCAAAAAACTTCAAGGAAGTATTTAAAGCCACAGTGGAGAAAATGCTGGCTTGTGCTGCAGTTGGGCAGGGCCATGCTGCTGGCTCTGCAGTTAGCCTCTGCCAGCTGCACAGAGCTGGTTTGGCACCAGTGCAGCTGGGAGGACCGAGACCCCCGTCACCAGCATGATGTAAGACTATGCTCAGGAATGGCCATTACTCCCTTCAAGGTGGAAGTACAGCGTACCATTTCTAATTCTGATCTACCAAATAGCATGCCCTTTTGGATGAGAAATTGCTAAAAAATTAGCATCTCCTCAACACCCTTTTGCTAGAGAACCTGAGCAATCAGGTGTTAACCTATTCATTTACTACCCCAGCCCCGGGGTGTGCGTGTGCGTGAAGCTGAAGGTGCATCTTGAAAGGCTGTTCAAAGTGTACAAAAACTGAAAAATAAGTTTGCAAATTCCTCGAACAATCAATATTGCTCTCCAGCTCCAGATTTCCTTTATCAATGACAGCCTCTCTTGTTGCAGTGATTAGAGATTCTGCATCTTTTAATCACAAAGAACATGACAACTACACCCTATCTATAGCTTTGTGATTTACAGCAATTGATGCACTATCATAATTACATTAGTGCAACGATAGCTTTTGGGTGTTACCCAAGCAGCTGAATTTAAATATGGTTGCACTTGTGACAAACTGACAAGGAAAATCTGATGTTTGAATCCAGCACTGACTTTAACCCATTCAGCTTCTCTTGCCTCCCTCTGCCTGTTAGCGGCAGGGATGAATCATTCTTTTCCTGCCTCACCAATTCTAACCATAAGAAAATAGAAAGCTGACCCATGGACTAAAAAGTGAAGCACACGATGAGGTTGTCTTGTGTATGTGTTAACACACAGAATATAAGTTTTGGGAGCAACATCCCACTCTTCTAATAAAGTATGTTGCTATGAGCAGGTGGATTTCAGCTTAGCCAGTATACAGCCCTTATTTTGATTTTTTTTAGATGACTCCCCAGCCTATACCATAAAGTCATTTGAACACTGAAGCTTCCTTTTAATTTCATGGGATTTGTTTGTTTTATTTTTAGCCTGACTCCTGATAGAAATGAGACACCCACAGGTTGAAGTCATGGGAGTCTCAAATAATGCATGTGTTTGTGCTCTCATACAAAAAAAAGGGTGTTCAACTTGATGTCCAGCATCAAGGTCAAAAGATAAGGAAACTCTTCGGAGTTTGAAAAGAAGGCAGTGGGGGAGAGGAGAGGGACCCTACTGCTGTCCCATTACAGCAAAAGCTAATAAAGCTCACCCTTTGTAAGATATCAGAGGATCCGCATGAGAGAGACATTACAAGCCAGGCTTCATTAGCTCCTCCGCTCACAGAGTGACTTCTTTTTACAAGAGAACAGAAGATTTCAGTCTCCTGAGCTGAAAGAAAGCACAGACTGGCAGGGAAGAATGAGACTAGATGAAAAGCAGGTTCTTCTTCTCTCTTCCTAAATATTATCATACAAAGTATTGGCTTGCACCCCCCCCGGCAGTGTCCCACCTAACAGCACTCAAAACAACGAGCAAGTACCAGAGCTAGTGTCTGCTACTCGCAGGCAATGGGAACCAATTCAGGACAACTTGCGTCTTTTCCCAAAGCCTCATCCAATGCCAAAATGGCTGTGGCATGTGTCACGGACTTCTTGGAACACCTCAGTTCAGCTCACTGCTCTGACAGATGCTTCTCATGCAAGCCCAGGAGACTGCACTCTCTGTCTGACACTCGGCTTCTACCCAAAGGCCAAGACAATGGCCTTTGACTGTGGGAAGACCACATCACTCCTGACAGAGAGAAGCCATTTCACGATTCCTGACACCAGCACCTTGGTTGCAGGCACACAGCCAGCCACACAGCACTTCCTTCTGAGAGCTTTGGATTTACAGCAAGAACCCAAAAGCTCCAAGCCTAATATGTCCCGAGAGATCAAGGACACTACCGATGGCCTAGATCTCTATAACCCAAGTATCCCAACACAACGCTGCATCACGTCCCAGCATCCCCATTTATGCAGTTAAGTGCTGGCTAGTGCAGCAGTGGCTCCAGATCCAGCATGCTCTGCATTTGTCAGAACAACGCGCAGAGCTGGCACCGCTTCTCCTCTCGCTTTGAACACAAAGAACAAGGCCCAGAGTGACCGGCCCATTCACCAGCCCTGCCCCAGGGCAGAGAGGGAGGACACCGGCAGGACTGCAGAGCTAGGTCCCCTTACATCAACATGAAACCTCAGAAATAACCTGATACATTTTATTATACACTTAATTTACATACAACATCCTGGTGATGTTTCTGAGCATTTTGAATCACTGGAGATTATCAGAGCCTCCAGACTGCAGGAAGGAGCCCATGGAACAGAGATACTTGCTCTCTCCCTTCCTCAGCAGAGATCCCCCGACCTGGACAGTCTGTCCAGCCGCTATGTCCTCCTGCGCCGCCGCCTTCTAGGAAGGGTTACTGAGGCGGATGTAGAAAGATGCCTGGGATCGGCCCCAGTAGTCTGGCTGTAAGCTTGGCTTTGCTGCTGGAGCTGATCATTTTCTCCTGATGACAGAGCACAGGAATGGACTGAACCGTGTGTTTAGTTTGGGACCATTTAAATAGCTGGAAGGATGCTCAGCGCCAGTGTGCGTAGAGTGTTTATTGTTCTAAATCGCAAGCCAATATACAAATACACATCTTTTGAAAAATCCACTCTTTTCCTTAAATCCCTGAAAACCCGCCCAGACTATTAAGTTTCATTTCTGGGATGAAATCTGTTCATCATCGCTGCATGCATGGCAGGACCACGGCAGTGCTTGAACAGACTAATTTTTTGTACAGCTGTACCGTGATTCTGCTCGTTCCCTCCACACTGCTTGAGCTGCAGTTTCATTAATATCCAGGTACACATTGCGAGGCACAGGTTTGTAACTGTGTTGTGACCCAGCTGGATTGACGTACTTGCCCCGTGTGTTGTCTTGAGGCTCTAGCGACAAGTATCAACTGAGCTGCTAAGCACAGATTTAAGAAACTTGTTTTAGGCAGCTGCTGGATCCTTTCCAGTCTGGATATTCTGCTTCTGGATACAGCTCCCAAGAATAAACAACTGTTGTAATCACAGTAAGATAAATACTTTATTACAGTTGAATAATGTTGTTTCTAATTACAGTATCATTGATGTATTTTCCTATCAGAGGAAGATTTCCACTTATTCTTTTTTATATTTATTTACCCAAAACATAATACTCAGTGTGATGTTTGCAATTGAGCTGCTGCTGCTGCTCTCTTTTTCTGCCAGTTTTACAGCTGGGTTGTAAAAATCCAAAAATCGAACAGGTATTAGTGTAGCCCAGACAACTGCTCTCAAAAAGGGGCTCTTCCTATGCCTTCTTGGGGTTAAATCCAGTTTTACAGCTGGGTTGTTAGGCAAAGTTGATCTCACATCCTTCCAAAAATCGAACAGGTATTAGTGTAGCCCAGACAACTGCTCTCAAAAAGGGGCTCTTCCTATGCCTTCTTGGGGTTAAATCCCCTACTGGATGCTATAGCATTCGAATGGGAGCCTTTTCCAAGGAATTAAAAAGCCTTCTGGATCAGAACTAACAAGCATTTAGCTTTGTTCTCAATGCTCAGTCAGCTATGTTGGGAAACTCAGGTTGATATTTTGGTATAACTGGCTCTTTTTTTGCCAAGGAGATACCCTACGGATTAGCACTTAGTAGGAAGAGAAAATTGCTACGAGTATTGCTCCTCCAAGTCATTTTTCTCATTGGTGCTGCAGGGTAAAACGGCAAGCACTTAAATATGGGACAGGCCAGGAGTTGGATGAGCAACAGCTTTATTTCTGAGTCTATGTTGCAAGTTACCTGCAAAATCCCAATAACGTGCGACTCAGCTACAATAATATCATGCTGGTAAAGATAAAAATATAGCCGATACCCCTGCTCTTCCTCCCTAGTGCTTCCCTGCATCTAAGCTCCTGAGCGACTGCTCCTTCTCACCCAGCTCCGATGCATTTGGTTGTGTAGATGCTCTTTGAGGATGTGGGTAATCCGAGATTATAACCTGAAATCTTTAAAAATAATCCTATGTCAGGAGTGGGTTATATGGGAAAACAGAGCAAGTGTTAGTATTTATTCAGGCAGCCTATAGTAAAACTAAGCTCAACAAGAACAGGATGATGACAATAAAAATGGAAAGTGCAGTTTAACAACGTAACTTCTTCAGCAATGATAACACCACCACACCCTAACCTCAGCAAACAACCGCAAAAACAGGTCGATGAACCATATGTTACAAGGGCTGCCCTAGAAGCATGCCCAAAACCTGTCAGACCCTTTTATACAAGATTCGAGTTCTCTGGGTAAAAAAATGGGTGTTGGGAGGAGATTATTTGTTGAGCTCCCATGGCTTTGAGAGCACATCCTCTACATGCTAGGGCTGACACATATTCATTGAGCGAAAGCCTTAATGTCTTTTTTCCCCTCACCTTTTCTTGGAACCATTGCTACAAACAGCACCAAGATGTAAAGGGGCCTCCTATGCACAGAAATTATGCATTAAAACACATCCAAAGACTGAAGAAGTTTGCTTTGTGCTTGGACTGGATTCCCAGCAGACAAGTTGGGACAGAGGGAGAGGCTGGAGGCACAGGAGCGCAGCAATCACTGATCCATAGAGTGGAGACAGCGACACATTCAGGGACCAGAGAGGACCAGGAGTTTTCTGGAGGTTGTACAGGAAACTGGGAACCGAATCCAGGGCCTGACACCTCCACTGGTGAAATTGCCGGTGACTTCAAACACCATTGACTCATAACAGCTACAACAATTTACACCAGCTGAAGACCTGCCCCCAGGAGTCCTGCCTTGCCGCCCTCTGCTCTTATTCTAGAGATCGATGACTCTTACAGGTCAGATTTTTTGTTTTGTTTGTCAGGCTTAGATTGCTTCTTTGTACACTGCTGAGATCAAATCAATTACTTTCCACTCCAACCGTCTGACCAAAGTAATTCTAATGGAGCAGAAAGCAGAAACTCAGATAAAAGAAGGGACGGCATATTTTTCACTGTTATCTTTGTGCTGAGCATGATAAAGAAGGAATGAAGGCTGAAATAAAGACCATTCTTAATAATTTCCCCTCACGTAAGAGTAATGATCTTAATTCCCACCCTTTGTCTTTGTTGTGGAGACTGGGGACATGAGTTTAGATGGAAGATGAACCCTGTAAGTCTTCAAAGGAAGAGCACTTATAACAGAAATCCTGTTTCCCTGATAATCATATCCAGAAAAACTATTATTTTGGAACATGATTGCATTTTTCAGCTACCTTAATACCATTTTTACTGTTCAGCTGCATGAAAAATTACCTAACCTGTTGAAATGGATTTCTTGACCCACACATAGCTACATTAAAGGGTGTAATTTAATGCAATCTAACTAAATTAGCACCAATTAGACAGGCTAAATTAAAGGGCATGTCACTAATAAATTTTATGCTAAACATATTACTGATAATAAGCTCACTAAAAATTGCATAATGAAATAAAATATTCTTTTTAACACTGCTCAGTCTAAATATGAATATATAAAAAGTCATGAAATAATGAAATACAGTATGCTAATTCCCAGTTGCCTTTCAGGATAACATCACAGCAATATTAAAATGCACCGATTACAGTGGTGTTTAAAAACAATAGGTCAAATCCTACAGGCAAGTCAAAAGCCAGGCCAAATTCCATGCCATATCTAGGATCCTGATCCTGTAAAATTTACATATATATGCCCAGCTACTTTGAACTCAGCAGGTCTGCTCTTGTACATGAAGTTCTCAGCTTGCTGCTGTGCCCGCTCAGAGAACTGAATTGTAACATGGACCAAGGCATGAGGAAGGACTGCAGAAAGTGTTTGAATTTGCATTGGGACTTTTTTTTTTAGAATATTTTCCAATTTTAACTTTCCAAAATACAAAGTACCAAAGCTTTACAGTACATCCATCCTAAGTCCCATATGTAAAGTTATCCCACAGTACAAAAACTAAGGTCGAAGAGCTTATTCAGAGTAAGCAGTTCTTTGATCAGTGCAAGTAAGGCTGATTTCACACAGTTCTGTTTGTGTGTGCATCTGTCTGTCCTCTCTTCTGTGACTGCATTTTCTAATGTCTGATGAGAGTTGGGCTCATACTATGTCCCTTTTCCTGACCACAGCCTTGCTAGGCTCTCTCTTTCCTAGCTGACTGCTTGTTTTCACAAAACTTTCAACTTTGAGAGCACTACCATCTCTTCCAAATTTGATGGAAATTGGTCAAGAGGTGCCGGGTGGGCAAAAAGACATCCCGAGACCCCTCCAGCTGCATAAGCCCCATTCCTACCAGCAGGTAGTGGGAACTTGGTGACTCAGCTATAAGCATGGTTTAAGAAAGGGATGTTTAGCAGACTGAACACATTGGTGTCCATGTTTTCAGTTATGCCCCAATAAGCAGCTGGGAGAGGTGTAAATGAGCGATATGTGACTCCATTCATTTTCATCCTCAGGGAAGCTTAAAACTCTTGGATGCCCCTCACTCCCAAGGGCTAGCAAGGTACTAAATACTGCCAGACAACTTGGTTGCATCCCCATGTAATGGACATGTCCTCTGCTGGGTAGACCCAGAGGTTTATGACCCTTTTGTATCTTCTTTCTGACACAAAACGATCAAAAGGTCAGACAAGATCTGGCACTCATGTACAATTCATCTATCAAATATTTATTAATCAGTAATAAAGTAAATCAGGTATCGTAAAGTGGAAGTGACATCTTTATTAAGATAAACCAACATGACCTGAATAGTAACAAGAATGGGCTTCTGGAGCACATTCTCTGCATTCACACATCAACTAATTAAGGCCCTCAGCAGGGTCCTTGCTCACATCAGTTGTCTTTTCTCACACAGGTAGTCTAAAGTTAATAGCCTCGTTCATGTAAGTAACATTTGTAAAAGCATGTTCTAGCCCCAAATTCCCTGTCTTCAGCTCCTCTGCAAAAGCCAAAACCCCAAAAATACTTTGAGACAGAAATGGAGGTACTGTTTTAATAAACATGAGTAATTCTGCAGAAAACCTGCATTAAAGTCCATCTGGACAGTTTTAAACGGCTTCCTGACATCCCGTGCAGAGGTTGTGGCCGATGCTTGATGCAGAATTGAGCCTTAAACCAGAGCGGAAAAGCGGGAATGTACAAGG
>NW_010552137.1:14901-18386 GCF_000687285.1 Phaethon lepturus
TTTGCAAGTTAAAAAATGAACATACATGGACATCACCTGCGTTTTGGGGCTGCAGCCCATTCTCAGACAACAGTAAGATTTCATATCAGAGCATGCTTCCCCCCCACTCCTCCATAAATACATTCTTCCCCTCTCATAAAAAAACAAACAAGTAGGATTTCCTGGATCCTGTTCAGGCCATACAAAAAAAAAAAGGCGTAATGACATTGTGCAGTGCCCATTAAAATCCTGAAAAGTGCTAAAGGCACCTGCAAACTAGGCTTTTCCTGCTTTAGTGCTTCCACTTGTTCAAACACATTTTTAAAATAGCTAAGAAACTATGCCAAATGACCACTGTTAGTCAAAGACTCCTTTCAAATTATGTGAAAACAAACCAGAATCAAAAATGGTGAACTGCCACCTATGCACATGTTACTACATGAGGAACTGAAAAATGACTGAACTTACATTGGTGCTTATTTTGAGGAAAACTGTTGGCTTTGGAATAAAAAGGACATATTTGGTTTTTTTAGGAGTGCTGTGGTTTTGTTTTAAAAAAATGAATTCCCAATTTTTAGAATTTTTTTCCCATCCAGACTTTAGGTCAGCACCTGTGTGGATGCAAATTGCCATCATTTTATTTACTTCAGACCAGCTTTCAGAGTATTAGCCTCTGCAGGATCTAGCCCACCGGAGACAGGAGTACTGTTCCAGGACACTTCTGGGCATTGTGCGCTGTGTGGCATAAAGCCCCAGATGGTGGCTGCCTCTCTGCAAAGTGTTTTTGCTAAATCAAAAGCAGCCCTCTAAACACACAGCTTCGCTATAATTTAAAAAACAATACACAAGTGATTTATTCTCTTTAAAAAAATGATCAGTTTGGTTCATTAACCTATAGCCATACAAAAGCAGGAGTCAATTACATTGCCACATCAGATGTGTGTAAAGATAATTACCCTGCAAAGAAGATGTAAAGGTGTCCATAAAGGCAGTGAAATGTGACCTATTAAATCAAGCTGTAACCTATTATGGGTCAAAAAACACATTTGTAGGGCCAACAGGCTCATGGCAATGGCCAATCTAGCATGAATTCTGCAGGTGTCTTTTTCAAATAAACATGAAATCTATCCTTTTCATTCCTGCAATGTTACTGTCGTCTTACCTTCCATACACACTGTTTACTCGTCACCCATATAAAAATGACACACACAAATGTCTCTTCAAAATTATGCAGAAGAACACACCATGTATGAGCAGTTAAAGAGCAAATAAGACACAGAAAATAAGCAACAGAAAACCCACAAAGAGCACCATTACCCTGCTGTTTTACTGGGCATTTCACAATGCTATTAGTCTCTCTGTCATCTTATAGACAGTATCCTTAGTACGGTAAATCTGCGTTGGAGTCAATGATCCACCTCAAGATCTGACCCAGCTGTCTATGAAGACCAATAAAAATAGTATAAATGTCCCAAAATTCTTGTTTTGTGAAATTTTCTAACACTAACTTGAAGTTATTAAAAAAATTAAATTAGCATGCAACTTTGGTTGGCTGTGACTAACTTGTGAGTGATGTTCCTTTTGATTGATTTAAACCACTTCATTTCCAGTAAGCACCTCTAATGTTTGAAGGACCTAATTTAACCAGTTTAGATTATATTTTGCCTCATTTGTACTCACTGCAAAAAAAATGGGTTGAAAAAAATCTGCTTTATGTCACATGTTAAAATACATAGGTATTACTGAGACTCCTCAGAATGCCTCTCCTTTGCTTCCCTTTCAGATCACTCAGAATAACCTTTTCGCTTACACTGGGATTGATTCTGCATTCACTTGCACCAGAGGTCTAATAAGAAATAATTAAATGGAAGTCACCAGAGTTCTTTCATGGCAATCCCAATAGAACTGAGTCTGTAATTAAACTTGTAATTTTTTAAACAGAAATAATGCATTAATACAGGTGTACAGAACTGAGGCAGAAGCACTGATGTAAACAGTTTCACCGCAGTGCTGAAGACTGTTAACAGTATTAGTGTGGGAAACAGTTTATTATTTCTGATTTATGGAGCTGCTGTATCAATGGTCCTCACTCCGGTCACTTCAACAGAGCTAGGCCAGATGACCACTGTGAAGGGTCTCACTCTTGAAGGGGGCACAGAAATGGACTGCATTCTAAGCAAACACAGGAATAAATGATGAGAAACTCATGCTAAGTCAACAGAGTTAATGGTGTAAAATCCAGACATTTAGGTAAAGAACTAGGGCCAGAGCATTTAATTTTAAAATGTATTTACATTATTAAAACTATGATCTGACCAAGTTATCCAAAGCGTGTATACCCTGAAAAAACATCTATATACAGATGCTTTCACTCTGGACTAGGCAGCCTTGCAGGTAACACACAAAACCCCACCTCTGCCTCCTTCAGAGTTACTATATTTTTATTCTTATCTAACATACTCCACACTCCTTCATATCCTTCACGCTGCATAGCTGTCTTTTAACTGTTCCAAAAATAACAGTCATTAAAGGAGGCACAGAGATGTTCCAGGCTCTTTGTTGAATCTGAATTCACACCAGCTCCATCACGGAAGGTTGGCCACAATCCTGTCTGCAGCAGGTGTGAGGCTGAGCAACTTTTTGGAGAATTAGTCTCATCTATCATATACATTTGTTTTGGGTTAACTGGTATGTTGCTCACAGCAAAAGAATTTGAGAAGCCTCCCACCCCGTGCAGGAGAAGTTTAAAGTATTGGTCAGTAACGTAAAATGATTCTGCAGAGATAGGTGCGGAGATAAATTGCCCACTTATCTATCTCAATTTGTAAGACACATCAGGCGTCATATAAGACATTAGTCCTAAGGGAGTAAGTTACCTTTATAATCATTACAGAGGTGAGAATGTTGGCCAAACACTAACTAAATCAAAGGAAAAAAACATTTTCTCTGAGGAACCACAATTTGTGTAACACAGAAGCCCAACAAATGAAGGCTTAGCAAATACACTATCTATTGTTTGCTTTCCTGTGCATATCTATATCTGCATACATGTTTTTTAAGAAAAACACACTTAATATGGTTACGATGATAGCAACACTATTCTCCGTGTTCTTTCTTTTTCTTAAGCAATTCCAGAGAAGAAATTAGGTATTGATTCTCTCCCTCCCTATGTCATCTTTTCTGTTTAAAAGATTCACGGCTTTCAGGCTTTAGTTCCACAAACCAATAGGCAGCATCCAAACAAGATTCACTTTTCTGAAAGGAGCCCTGATTGCTATTAATTCTTCTGGTTTTCTTTTTTTCTCAAGGTATTTTTGAAGTGTCTTTCTAGAGAAACTGGGAATTAAAAATGTTTGAAGTTTCATAGGACAAAGCCAAGAGAGTTGCTCTTTCACACTCACATTAGAGCAGTCAATGATGCTAAAATAGTCTCCTACAAGTCAGGCAACTGATTCCAAATTTCCAGCCCCAGCTGACATTTAATTACCCGACACAGAGAAGAGCGG
>NW_010552137.1:18417-37018 GCF_000687285.1 Phaethon lepturus
TCAGCGGAGAGACTTGCACCAGAATAACCAAGACCACCCTGGTGTTTACAGTACTGACAAAGTATGTGACAGATTAAGGTTCACGCCTCTGAGCTGAGTTCAAGCGAGTGGGAGCATGAAGCTGGGTATGGTTCCTCAGCGTTCTCCACTAAAATCGTGGCCCTCTCCTGTCCAAACAGGGACATGTGTTACAGTGGAAACCCCCTGTACTCTCTGAGAGCATGCTAATCTTCTGTTCAATGAATTCCTTCAAACGGGTCGCTGTCACTTTTCTGATGCAGAACACCAAAGTGGTTGGAGTCTCCAACCTGAGACTGAATGGTCAGGATCGGCCAGAGGAGTGCAAACAAGGAGGTAAAAACACCTCTGGTTCATCACAATTTTACCTGTAAATGATAAGCTTTAATCCCAATAAATTCACTTGTGCTATCAGGAAGGCCTGTCCTGTAAAATGTATTTCGTCAGAAATAAAGACTTTATTGTTGAGGCAGATGTAAACGGAGTACCTAAGCTGACTTCAATGGAGGTGGGACAATTTATGTCAGCTGAAGATCTGCCCTTAGTTTCATTCAAAAAAGACAAAACAGACCCTTTTTCTGATCAAGAGGTGGAATTTTATAATTCAGTTAATAAGGAAGAACTAAAGTCCATAGAGACAGTAATGGTTAATATCAGACGTGTCAATCAAAATCTATTAATGTTAAGTCACTGATTTGATTTGTGAAATACTGTAGCAAGGATTCATATAATTTTTCCTTAAAGGATATTCATTGGGTATTAAATTAACCTAGTGGATGTTTGTCCTGTTTTCCAACAAAAAGAAATGTGTTCACAATAGCTCACTATACAGGGCAAAACCAGTGAGCATAGAAAGAAAGAGAAAGGTGCTTTGGTTTAACATTCATATTTAATCTAGTACTAAAAAGACATTTAAATTTGTCTTACCTTCCTCAGCTCTTTATAGAATACCTTAAAATGTGGGTTCCTGGTGAGGTTAATTTAAAGAGCCAACAAACTTAAGAGCTCTGCTTTGAAGAAAAGTAGGTACTTAATAGACCATTCTGACCAATGAACTCTTTTGCTGGCATAAGGATATATACACTTTGGATATCATTTGTAACTAGGCTTATGCTTTAGAAAATTGCAAGATGATGGTTTTATCAGAAGTACGTCATTGTCTCTACAGTTCTGTTCTACACTAAATAGAATCATAGAATCATTTAGGTTGGAAAAGACCTTTAAGATCATCAAGTCTGACTGTTAACCTAGCACTGCCAAGTCCATCACTAAACCATGTCCCGAAGGACCACATCTACACGTCTTTTAAATGCCTCCGGGGATGATGATTCAACCACTTCCCTGGGCAGCCTGTTCCAATGCTTGACAACCCTTTTGGTGAAGAAGTTTTTCCTAATATACAATCAAAACCTCCCCTGGCGCAACTTGAGGACATTCACTCTCTTCCTATTGCTAGTTACTTGGGAGAAGAGACCAACACCCACCTCAGCACAACCCCCTTTCAGGTAGTTGTAGAGAGCGATAAGGTCTCCCCTCAGCCTCCTCTTCTCCAGACTGAACAACCCCAGTTCCCTCAGCCGCTCCTCATAAGACTTGTGCTCCAGACCCCTCACCAGCTTCGTTGCCCTTCTCTGGACACGCTCCAGCACCTCAATGTCCTTCTTGTAGTGAGGGGCCCAAAACTGAACACAGGATTCAAGGTGCGGCCTCACCAGTGCCGAGTACAGGGGCACGATCACTTCCCTGCTCCTGCTGGCCACACTATTCCTGATACAGGCCAGGATGCTGTTGGCCTTCTTGGCCACCTGGGCACACTGCTGGCTCATGTTCAGCCGGCTGTCGACCAAATACTTTAGAATCACTCTAAATCTTATGATTAAACTCCCTATTTAGTGTAACAATAAAAGGCATTGAAAATTAACCAATTAGTATCACAAACAAGTATACCTAGATTAGACATAACTTTGGTTTTATAGCTACAGGAAAGTTCTATATTTGGGAGGAAAATATAGGGAAATGGGCATTAACTGTAAGAACAGTCCTTCTTCAAGCAACTGTATGTATTTACATGTGGCCATTTCTAGGCTTTGGGCAAATGAATATGTATCCAGGAGTCAGTTTTGGTTTTACACAGAAGACCAGCACCAACACTATGCTTCGCTGTGCCTGACAAAAGCCAGATTTTAGGTGAGCTAATAGCACTGTGTATACTTTGAGCTGACCTCCTTGAACAAACCATCCTATGGCATCAGCTGAATGAAATTCCTAGTTGCTAGACTATATCCTGTAGCAATATTTTCTTCAAAATTACAGCAGCTCATATTTATCATTTAGGGACTACATCGTACAAACTCTGCACCAAGTGCCTTTGCACTCCTTGATTTAAGTGGGACACTCCCCAGGAGAAAAAGCACTAATTTACAGCAGTTGTGGCAGCACAGGGCCCGTAGAAATGCTACGGTTTAGATTTATTTTAAACACTGGTTATTTTTGTTACAGCTAACATAAAAAACTCTCTTCTCATTCATAGTTGTCAGTATTTTGTTTTTATGTAAAATAATAGTAATCATCATGATAACAATAATAATAATTCCAGATGTTTGTGTAAAGGCAGCTCATTAAATCACAGCTGTGCACTCTTCCATGTCATAATTTTCTCAGATAAATTTCATTTTCTTTAAGCAGGTAATAAATACATAAAGCTTTTTTATCTATATATCTTTTAATCGACTGCAGCCATTTAACCTAGACCCTCTAACCAGATTAATAATAGAAAACGTGTCATAACAATTTCTTACCACAGGATGAATTATCATTATTGTTTTGGCATTGAAAATCCTTTCTGCTACCTCAAATTACCCTTCTTTTCAACAGTGCGCAATACATGAATCACTTCCCTAATCCTACATGTTACTAAAAATCACGTCCCAGTACAATAGAGCCATCTGACAAGCTACTTTCTGACAGCATGCTAAACTATTGTGGTGGTGAATTCCCAGAGACCCTCTGGATCTGTTTCATTACTAAAAGTTGCAAGTGAAAGCCAAAGGAGGAATTGCTCGTAGCCTGTGAGAATCCACCCAAAGGCTGGACTTCACATCCCAGCTCTTCCCATCACTCTTAACATCAGGGAAATGGATGCTGTTGTGCCAAGTAGGTGTTAGGCGGAAAAAACGTCGTCAGAGCTTCAGCTATACCTCTTCTGAAATCTAAAAATCTAAACATCTGGACTTTTTAAAGCTGGGGGCAATTATAGTGCTGTTTCCAAACACTATAAATGCGTGTGTATCAATAGCACTGTATATATACACAGGCTCTGATCCTTAGCTGCCTGGAAAATCAGTCAAATTTGACAACGTCAAGTGAGTCATATGGGATCTACATCAACTGAGAATCTAGCCCTCCAATTTGCAAACGGACGTAAAAGGATTAGTGGTCTATAGAGCAAGGATATAGTTGCAAACCAATGAATTAAAATTTTCAATGTTGATTTTTGTTCTGATACTGACACTCTCCATAGTTTCAAGCTAGTTCTTTCTTACAGCAACCTCATAAAACATATTTTCTTCCCTGGGACTTGAGGAGTCATGAACCCTGCGTTCACAGTGGAGCCAGGGGCAAAACTCCCAATAAGCTAAATGTGCAGCATCTTCTTTGCAAAGGGGACAAGTTCGTATATGTAAAATGCTTTCAAGCATGTGTGTACCGAAAAGTAAATTAAAAGTAGGCTGCATGGGTATTAGATGGGCACAGTCCTCCCAGGTGCCGGGCACCCTTAATTTGGTGCTCCAGACTGACTGAAGTGAAGCTTGCACTTCTCAAGATCAAATCCTGGTGGCAAATGCTTTGCTCAGTGACTGGTGAACCATTCATAATGCACACTTACAATTTTTAAATTACAGTAATTAGATGCCTGGACTTAGGCACTGCATCAAAAAATACAGACTTTCAAAGATCTAGAACACACGAGACAAAATGTTACCAAGTCCATTTCTATTACTGTTTTTGAAAAGCTACTAAACCATCTGCCCTCTTTATGATCTAATCAGAACCAACTTGTGCTTCTACCAGACAAGTATTTAGGCAACTTTTTATTGCAACAAACCAGCATTCATCAAAAGTGGCGTATTTTTAACACTAATTCTAATTATAACAAGCAGTGCATTTTGTGTGCTTTCCAATTATGCATGAGAAAAGTCAGCATAAGTGTCCTCTCTTATCATAATTATCTGTTTCTAATTTCAATTTTGGCTATGACTTTGCACTCAGTGATGTAAATGTAAATGTTCCTGTCAGATAAAGATTAATTTGATTTAAGCCCTCTTTGTTCTAATTATATATTCTATTTCTGCTCACCATGCAAGTTTTGTTCGAAGCCACATCTGTATTTTATCACAACAATGAAGAAATTCTGTGGTATTCAAAAAGGTAACTACAGGATTTCAGCTACTCCTGTCAGGCACTGTTATGACAGTGTACGCTAGGACTGTGCCAAATGAATTAATATTTTAGCTGACTAATTTACGGATTACTGTAATTATTACTTGAATATTAAGGTATGTGAACTTTTATCAAATGAAATAAAACTTGTTGCACTAATTGCTCCCTTTACTCCTAAGGAAACATGACCTTTATGGGCTTTGAACCTGAGCACTCTGAAAATACTGAATGATACCCTGTAGGCGGAATAGGAGATTTAACATGGAGACAAAGATAATTTTATTTCTGACTAACATGGAACATACCTCCCTGATATTTTCCTGTCTGGAAGCCAAGGTTTTGGGGATAATCTAGAAAGATTTCTGTCATCGAACACATCAACACTGTGTGCGCATCCGGGAAGAAGGTAAGACAGAAATAGTGGGTGGGTAATTCTGCTGTGTTTGTCCAGACTTTGGGTGGAGTCTCACACTTACAGGAATCTAGAAGTATTTAAATTATGAGTTTTGCAGAGCCTGCACTGCAGGGAAAACTTCAAGAGCATAGGCTAGTCCTGGCTTCGACCAAAATGGGATGTGACCACCGGCTGTGTCTTCTGGAGGTAGCATGGGAATACGCTTTGGCAGAAGCATGATTCAAATATTGCCAGGACCACTGTGTCTGACCTTGCTTGCATTCTCATCCTGGAACAACATGTTTTTCCACCAAAGCCATGACAAGTGAGGGCTAGCTGGCTGTGGAGTCAGGTCTCCAGGCACAGCTCAGAGGGGTTTCTCATAAGTCTAATGCAAACTGAGTTCATATTCCAGCCCTACTGCTAGTAGGGCTGATACACAGTCTTTTATTCCACTTCTGTCACAAAACTTACAGCAACTTTAACAGTATTCAATAGCTTCACCGACATTTTGTTGAAATTGCCCAACAAAATCAAAAGCCTTGATACATATGGATGCAACCACATACATGAAACCCTCCTTTTTTAAAGAAGTTTGACTAATAAGACTTGAAACTTTGAAGGCTTCACTGAACCACGCAGACATTGTGGCAATTCCTATTCTGCAGTCTGGCTTTCTATCCAGTCTGTTTCTGGCTCATCCTCTCAGCTGCCATCTCCTCCCAGACCTCATTTCCCTCCCCTCTCTCCACAGGAACAGCCATCGACATCCATCTACTCTAATACTCACAAAGAACAAACAATTGCACCTAATTTTCAAAGTAGAAAATCTCTATGATTCATTAGAAAGCTAAAAAAAGACCATTTTTATTTGAATACTAAAAAATAAAATTAAAAAATGCTTATGGCAACTTTATGGTCACAGCGAACACTCAACAAGGCTAACTATTATCCAATAGCTCCATGGTGCAACATCTCTTTGAACAGGTTTCTCCTGACATTTCTGTCCACCTCAGGGGGCAACCACTCAAATAAACAACCTAATGACTTGAGAGGTCAAGATTTAGACAGTTACCACTCACTGACATTTAGACTTCCAACTTGATCTGTGCCAACTGCTGTCTTAGACGCTGACTTCTGAGCATGTCAAGGATGCAAGCTGGCATGTAAGTACTTCTGACTGGCCACTGTCTTCAGAATATATTTACAGCATCTTCTGACTACTCTATGACATTGAGAAAAACTAAGCATAAAAGTGTTTTTACACAACATCTCACCACTTCATTCCATTATTTATAAATGAGAGATAGGAGGTACACAAAAGCATTGTTTGGGTTGGTGCTCTTATAAACAGTTTTTAATTTTTTTTAATTTAGAAGAACATTGCTGTTTTACTTGCCAAAACAAAAATACACTGGAATATTGCAGTGATCTCAGCACAGTGTTTCTGGACCGGGGCTGACCTTCTGTACCTTTTAACTGGAGGAATTTGGCCCAGAGAGGCAGAAATCAAACAACATGTGATTCAGAGTTGCTGCAGAACCCGTCACCTCTCATCAGTTTGTGATTTAGTGTAACCTGAACAGGGACAGCCCTGTTATTTTGTATAGGAACCAACATGACATTATCCAGAGTCAGGAGGTCATTGGTTTAAATCTCAACTAATCTGATGTGTCAGACCAAAGGCTCAGATTAGGCAGTTGGAGAAAATGGAAACATTCCTCTGCAATTTAATATCATAATTAACTACGGACAAAGGATACAACTACTTCAAAAGAAATAAAGCTTTAACAACAAAAGATAATGGGTCAAATTCACTGTTGGTATAAACTGCCAGAACTATGCTGATCTCGCAAATCTCTGTCAGCTTTCACTAGTGGCAAATAAGGTTACAATTAATGAATTTCAGTGATCAAACTCCAATTAATTGTTCATTGCTGAAATAATCCAGCTGGATGCCTGTGTGTGCAGACAAACACTTTATAATATCACTGCAGCAGTACTTCAATTAACAAACAACAGTAACAGGAACTGCAGCAATAGTTTGGGAGCAATAGGTGAATTTACCTATTAATTTTGTTTGAGTTAATCTTTTAAAAGCAATCAGATGCTTAGTGCTACCAGAAAAACATTCTGCAGACTGGGGAGACAGAAAGGATATGTATTGTAAGGTTTTACTTACAAGTCCAAATATTCCTAATAAATGAACGACTTTTACTGAAATGGGTTGGACTATATCCATCTGCAGATGAATATTGGATACATGTGCTTTCCTGGAGAGCATGCAATAAAATGATTGAAGCGGTGATTAAAAGAAACACATTAGTAAAAATGTCTACCATAAATTTATAATGTACATTTTAAACCGAAATATCTCTGAATCATTACAAACATCATTAAAAAATGAACAGCGGGAGCTACTTCAGGATACTTGCTACCTTCTTCTGCAGACCTGATTGCCTGAGCTCTTGCCTAATCAGAATGGCCATTAGAATTCATTGGGGTTTATCTGTTAGAAAATACATTCTTCAGAAATGAGGTCTTGATTCAGGAAAGCATTTAAACACAGGCTTGAGTGCTCTTCCAAATAGATGTGATTTCTATGTTAGGACCTTGATTTGGAAAGTACTTGTAGACTTTTAACAAAAATATAGTTCACCTGAGTTCAATTCAACAGCTTAAATACTCCAAGTTAAGCACTTATGTCAAGTCTTTGATTGGAGAGGGGTCTAACATGTATTTTTTCATTTTGCAAATGTTTGCTTTTTGAGGACATGAATAGCTAAATAATAACTGAAACTTTAGCAAACATGCTAGTTAATTTGTCTGACAAGATAAAATCCAGTCTTCTATAGAGCCCTCCGTAAACCCATAATTCAACAGCAGGCGCTTCTGTTCAAGAGAGTACCTCTGGACTGATACAAATATAACGGGAATAACATTGACATGTTGCCCCTGCTTCCTAAATATCTTTTCAGGGGAAAAAACCCACAACAAAAGTATCTGGGACTGATGAAGGTTGATTGCTTCTGAATGACCTTAAATGCCTCTTCCTAATTCTACAGCATTGCCCCCTGCTCTGAACTACTGAGTTGCCTCTTAAATTCATTCTTATTATTTGCAGCAGTAGTCTTCTCTGGAAATTTATAATCACACTTAAAATTTACCCCACAGTGTGTAATTTTCTGTGCAAAATCATGAACTACAAAGCAGCCATAGAGCTAAAACAACTAGCAAAAGAGTTTCTACTCATAGTTTCTCCTGGAGAATTTAAAATAGTGTTACCCTAAGGCAGCATTTTTTTTTTTTTTTATAAAACGAGAAGTAATGGGTATCTTCCATGACTTCCGCATACAAAAAATATAATTAAAAATGCATAGTATGAAAACTGTGGAAATGAATGAATTTTGTCCATTTCCTACTTACTAAATCGTTATTATCCCAGAAGCAAAAAGCTACATCACCACTACCTCCCTGATTAGCCAAGCAAGGTGGCTGAGTTACTCATTCCCTGAACTACTCCGTCTCTACCTTTTGTGGATTAATAAAAAAAAGGAGACTGTGCTTTCCAGGTAAATGGGTGACAGGACAATTGTTCTTGAGATGAATGATATTAACTGCAGCACAAGGCAAGGAAGAAAAAGTGGGTTTTAATGCTGTTGAAAATTATGGCCTTAAGAAATACAGTGGATGACTAAAAGTCCTCTATTCAATGAAGAAATCATTGAGAAGTTCTTGGCAGGATGTCAAAAACTGCATTTAAGAGGACAATTAAAACAGTATAATGCAAACTCTATAATTAGAACCATATCTGGTTGAGCAACGTACTATTTGTCTTCCAGGCTGTTAGAAGAAAAATTCCCCATGAACTGTTGCCAGTGTTTACTGGGATATTTACCAAATAATACAGATTTAGCAAGAAGATGAATTTTGCTACTATAAAGATTAAGTGAAAAATTGCATGCACCTTTGTACCTTGAAAGATACTTCTCTGATATTCATTTACCTCCCACAAGTAACTCGACTTAAATATCCATATATTTACATTATTTTACAGGGACAACGACCAAGGTCCTCCTTCCGATTATGCAGACTCAGGCCTGCTCCCATTAAGGTGTCAGACTTCCGTGCAGTTCAAGCCGGCACAGCTTAATTTGCATCTGTTGAGAAATAGCCCAGAATTTAAAGCAGAACATGGGGAAACTTGCCAGAAGTGCTACAGGGAGCCCAAATTTCACCTACAGAAAATTAAATAGGGCATCCATATCATGCATTATATTGCAGAAACCATGGAAGTAGTAAAATGAGAAGAATTTGCCTGAAAAATAAAGTTTACACTTCCCATTTAGTGAACACAAGCTTTAAACAGGGGATATTCATGATATAGGAAGACATGCAAGGAGAACATTGAAAATTAAATGCAAATTGCTTTCACAGCAAACCTGTCTCTTTGGGAAGCAGTGAAGCCCTGACTCGGCATGGCACTTAGGAGTTAACCAAGTGGTTGAGCAAGTAACTGAATCAGGGACGTTCCAAACTTTGAGCAGTGTGAGCAGTGTCAAGACTCGGAGAGGACCTTTCTACCTGCTCCTCTGAGTAGTCTCCTGCGGGCTGACGCGAGAGGGCTGGCGCCGATGGAGAGCAGAGGGCAGCCACGCGTGGTCATTTTGGACGGAAATGAGCCGGATTCTCCTTTCACAGCTGACAGGGGCAGAACCACCCCAGAGCTGCCCCGAGCACGGTGGCACTCTTCAATTATTGCCAGCCCAGGCGGCAAGAGCCATTACATGCTGCAACGTGTGAAGCACCTACAGAAGCCCACAAGCCATTGAAGCTCCACGTGCTCTGCGGTGTGACTAATAAGGGACTTCAAAGCTTTGAAAAACCTGAATATCTTGACGGTTATCCGAACCAAATTTCAGAATCTTTTGAAGATATTTTGTCTCCGCTCAGGGCGTCCATTTTACAAGGCATTGGGAGAAGTTGCAATTAGTTAACCTCATTTTAGCAAGCAATAATTTTACAACGTGCTTTCCCTTCTTTCTTTGTGCTCTTGTCCCAGCCACAGAAGTTAGGGATCCCAATGTGCTGGGTACCTGAGATGAGGGGAACATGAGAAACCACAAGGAAATCATGAGGAGAGCCTAGTTTTCCACCCTGGGCCTGTGAATCCTGCTATTCAGATACTCTACCTTGTGTTCGATACTGCCTCTTGGTGGAAAAATGCTGTTATACATTGTAAAGTTTAATTGTTCAGAGAATCTTCTGATCTGGTTTTAGAGGATAGTTTCTCTGGATTTAAAAGCAAATCTCATGGAGGATCTCCTAATATGGAGTTTTATTTCCTGTGGGAGCACTTCTGTGGAGGAATAGGCAGGGGAATACATAAGAACTAGATGCAAATTCCAGTGGTACAAATAATCATAATGTTCAGCACAGTGATTATACTGCGCACGATGCAAACTCCAGCAGAGAAAACCCACACATGTGCATTTCTCCTACTGAAGAAAAAGTAAGTGTAACACTGAAGCTTAAACCTCCCTGGTTTTCTTCTTTCTCCCACACTCTGGACTGCATAAATTCTACAGCATATTTTACTTTTCTTTATAGGTCCTGATTAGCCTAGGTGAGATAGAGTGTTTTTTCCTAAGCCCAAGAAATCAGATGTTACTCTCAGCAGTAAAACATTAGAAAATTAATGGATAGCCTCTTAAGAATACATCCCCATCATAAATAGTGCTGCCCTACAATTCAGCCTACAAAGAAAGCAAGCAACAAATTTTACAGATACTGTAACCATCGAACTAAATAATAAGTCTATTATCTTTAGCAATATATTGCCTTATATACATGAAATATAATAGGTATTAGTAAGATACTTCTCTTTGTACATGACAGACTACTCCAGATTATTTCAGCATTATTACGACCTCTGGAACATCACACCAGTAAAAAAAAAAAGGAAAAAAATATAGCCCAAATTTTTAAAGGTCAGCAACTAATTGCTAACCTTGGAGGTGGAAGAAATCAGTATTTTTATTGACAGCGCTCAGATCCTCTTGTAAATCATATTCATATTCATATACTTAAGCATTAATTTACATACTTAATTTTTGACAGGTTGACAACTGCAGTCCTTCTATCCTCTTGGTGTAAAGTAAGAAGTCAATTGTTATTCAGTGTATCAGTTACAGTGGTAGTGCCACTAACTGTATTTTATATAATGTGCTATCTGCAGAAAAGCAGATAAGAATTTGATTTAACATCCAATTAAAAGCCGTCATTGAAAAATTACTTCAAATAAGCCTTTTATTTTCTTTAATCAGTCCTCAATTCAAGCCTTCCTTGGACCTACTGAACCAAGCATCAGGACTCATGAATTTTGATTAAAAAATTTGAGCCCATTTCTAACTTAAGCAGATTTTTTTTGTTGCACTGTTTGATAGAAATTTAATAAATCTATGAATCCTTGCCAGCGTCATTTATCATCTTTTTTTCCGCAAGACTGGCCTATTATGCCTCGGCAGTAAATTATGAGGAAGCCAGCAAACCAAAACTTTTCAGTCCGATACTGAAGAAGAGATATAATCACTTGCATTGAACCATATAATTATAGTAGAATATGAATCTCTGAAACATTAGGTCCTGTTTTGAATATGTAATGCCCATGCTTTGAGAGCCTACAAAGATTTCTAGCTGATCTAATATAGCTCAGTTTAGCATCATATTGAACAATTTGCTGTTAATGAAAATGACAGCAAAAGCCATAAACAACAAGCTGGGAGACTCAGTAAGAATTATTAGGGAAATTTCCCTGCCTTTGGAAGAACAAATCTGAAAATCAAACAGTCACCTTTTAGGATTCTGAGTCAACCATGTTCATTCTGAACAAACACGGGGAGCTTAACCTGGGGCCAAGTTGTGCCGGTTTAGGGCCGAAGTTGGGACATGACTGAGAATGGGGACTTCTCAAAAGCCCTGGTGACGCAGCTCATACGCCTAGGCTGCTTATCATTTCCCCTCTAAAGGGCAACTTCACTCACTCTGTGCATGAGTAGCTCTATTAAAAGCGTAGGGAGCCACGTGCTTGGCTGCAATGTAACATCGGGGTGCTATTACAGTGCGAGAGTGTTCATCTGAAGTGTCCCTAAAGACCACGCTTTGATGACTTGTTTTGACACTGGTCTCCCCACCTTCCCTAGAGAGCTGTAGGAAGAGAGAGGCCCCTCCAGGGATGAATTCGGACAAGGAGCTGAATTAGCTGCTCCAATTCACATTGCAGAGATGCCTATTTCTGTTGATAGTATCTCCAGGAGCCAAGGAGACTCTCTTCCTAAATTAGCCACTAAACCTGGGGGTGAAGTGTGGCATGGGTGTGAACACCCCCACTCCCAGCTGCCCACCACTTTATGTTGGGATCTCTGAATTTACAGTGAAGGACAGATTGCCCTGGGAACACAAGGAAGCCATGTATATACACGTGAACATAGACACAAGACAAAAGATGCGGTGTTTTGGAAACGCGTCCGGCCTAGGTTTTCCATTGTTTTTGAAAGAAGGTCCTGTCCTTGTTCAAAAGTTTTTTTCAATCAGAACAAGTTGTTCCACAAGCTGTGGAAATACCAAGGGCTGAGTTTGTGGCCCCCAGTCCTTGCACTGCGGAATAATCCAGTACCCCCACACTCATCTGGGCCAGACAGGGCTCATACAGTACCGTGCTTGGACTACCCTGGAGCTACATACACATTGATCAGCTGGTTAATACCAAATGTGTGCTACCAAAGACATCGCACAACTGCTCCAGTCGGTTGGGCTTTCCACAGGGTCTGACAGTATCTCATTTCTCCCTCAGCAAAATCAAGCAAAAATATCTTTAATTTCGTCAGCCACCAAAAAAAGTTGGGTTAGGTCCATTTATCATCTTACCTAAACTGGTTCTTCCATCGCCACTTGGCAATGGAATTCTCAAAGACTATCTTAAGACTGACTTTGTAAAATAATCACACTTGTCCAGGCTTCAAGTTTTTTTCCTAATATGAAAATGTCCTGGACTCTAGTCTGGCTGATCCAATGAAACACACCGTGTCAGAAGTGCTGTTCTCTGCTGTAAAGCAACATCAGTTTCTTACTTTACTCTCAAACCACACTGGAACTTTTGTGTGAGAGTCTGATGATATAAAGTATTCATTCAAAAAAGAAAAAGGCTTGAAAAGAAAGGTTAGGCTGAGCCATAAGAAAATGTACAAACAAGGACAGATATTCAAAGGGGGAAAACAGAATTTTAAATGAAAAAGCCTGTCAAGTATTCAAGAATTAATTAAGAATAGATGTAAAGTAGATGAATATTCTACTTGAGTGGCTGTAGTATCATCAAACTTTTGCTAATAAAGCAGCCGTTTCTTCTGACACTATCGCCTAGAGATTCCTATTTCTTACATTATAGCTGCTCTACCACTTCTTAATTAAGGAGGTGTTTGGGGATCCTGCAGTTAGGGGTGTGCAAATGTGTGTAATTTCAGTGCTGTCCTATAACGTAAAAGACTTTGCTAAGATCAATGCACTTCATTACAGCCTGGAGATTCTTCAGACAACGGAGTTGCAGGAGACCAAAAGGTCCCCGTGCAACAGCTGGTTTCACAAATTTGTATTATGACTTTTTATATATACATATGTCAAACTCCTGGACAGAAGGCAGTAGGTATGAAGTTGGTTTGCAAATATATTGCTCATTACACGCAACCAAGTTATTCTTTGCAAATTCAGCTGGTGTATGAACACTGAAGGTAAAAAGACCCAACCATTCTTAGGGGACTCCTGATATAAATCACTCCAGCTACCAGCCTCAGTTTATTTTACAGCACTTTCTGATCCCGCTCCATCAGATAGAGCTAGACACAACTGCAGAGCCTCAGAGTATGTCTTAGAAAAATAGTCCAACGCTTCCAGATTTCACAAATACCTGCTCAGGAAAGCATGCAGGGATCTGGTGGCAGAAAGCTGCCAATCAACTCTGCACTTTTAAATATTTTAAGAGCTTCTTAATGTAAAAATAATGCAAATTGCATTTCCTCTGATCCATGGCAGGGAACAAAACTTCCCCCCCCCCCCTTTAATAAGCTTGGTAAACGAAGTGTAACCATACCTGCTAAATTACCTAACTGATGATCTCCTGGCTTAGAGAAGAATTTCTGTCTAATAAAAACAAAACTGCCCACTGTGGGACATTTTGCACTAGACTCAGAGGAGCGCAGGGAATAGAGTTTCCTGCCCTGATTTTGATGCTCTCTACAGGAATTGCCCTCTGGCCCCTTGGCAGGAACTCCATGACCCAGCTGAGCTTTCTACTGAATAGCTCAGCAGGGTGCAGGAGCCAGTTGCATGGCTTCACATGGTGCAGAAAGCGGTGGAGCTTTTCTCCTGAACAGCACCTCCGCCATTTGAAAACATCTGCAATAGCTACTATTCTTGGGGGGTGTGGGGGTGGGTGTGAGAAATTCTCCAGCTGTTCCATCTCTGCTGAATCTTTCTTATTCCCACCTACTGCCCTCATGATGATTTTGAAGGACACCAAATGGTTTCCATTATTCAGAATGGAATAAGACCTGCTCAGCAAATACTCTTACTCCTTGAGAAGCACCTCATTCAAGCAGCAGCTCCCTTTACAACATTACAATACAACTCACTTAATTTTGTATAGTATTAAGAAGACACAGTCTCACAGACACACCAGAGAAAGAAAGGGGGGAAAGTAGAAATAGCTCCTAACAAAAAGAAAATGAAGATGGTGTTTAAAGAAAAGATCTTGTTCCATGATGGAAAGGGGTGGATAGACCATGTCCCATACTTGTAGGGTAGTTGAAGAGGAAAAATGACCTCTCTTCAGTGCACCAGCTAATACACCAAGAAGGAAAACTGCCACAGGGAGGTGGCCATGCTGGGAAGAGGGTATGTGAGCAGATGGACATGAGGTCAGTAGCATGGAATAACGCCAGAGAGATCAGTTTTGAGTTTTATTTAGACTTGAACTGAAAGCTAAGAAAGAGAAATGGAAGTTAGAGCCCCACTTTCTTAGAGCAGAAAAGAAATCAACTCGGAGCACTTTTTAAAGATCAGACTTCACATTTCTGATAGGCATGTACAGGGTAGGCGCTACCAGCACTAAGGTACTACTGAAATCAAAATGTCCTTTTTGGCCGCTTGTTCTTTCATTTGCTAGAGCAGTCTAGCTCAATAATCCAAAAACTGGGTGGCATTTAATATAGCAGCTAGGGTGCTGAGAAACCACAGCCCAGATACTTGCTGCACTGCGCCCTATGACTTAGCTGAACAGACTCACATATCTTGTTTATCAGTTTAATTAAAATGGTAAAAAGAATATAAGAATATGCCTGTCTGCCTAGCACATGGTCACCTATATCTTTTTATTTTCATTTTGCTACAATCAGCATCCTTTGGATGAGGATTTAAAGAAAGAAATATGATCATGTGGAGGCATATTCCAGCATTAAAATGATCTAGGGGCATACTTTTCAGCTTTATAATTTCTTTTTGTTCAGGGGATGAGTGAATTTAACATCACAAACATTTCAATTTACTGAGGCTTCACTAATCCTGCAATTCCTCAGCACCTGTCAGAAGGGCACTGAAGACTTCTCAGGACTCTGCCTATGGAGATGCAGTCATCAAATTACAAGAGAAAGCACAGACATCTGTACAGATAGATGACCTCAGAAGAGATCTTTGTAACAGATAAACCCAGGAGTTATTTATTGTACTTCTGGTGAATAACTATTTAACCAGATTTAGGGTAATTTTCAGACTAGAGATAACATCTATCTAATGCTTACACATATAATTTCTGTGTGATCTCAAGTTGTATCATTTGTATGTATTTGTATAGTCATTATAAAGCTTGTATGTTTAATGTTATCTACACCTTCGCGTAATGTGCCAGATGACGCAACCTGTAGTTTTTAAAGACATCATGATGTTTAAAGGTCTATTTCCACAGCTATTAAAAACTGTTTAGAGGCACATAAAGAAGAAATATATTTAGATTGTTAAAAAAAGTCTTTCAATGTTTGTTTTTTAAGTATTGATTCTATAACACTGTGCCAATTCTTACAGATTTTGATTAGTGAACAGGGGACTAGTAAGTATTTTACTTGGTCATTCATAGTGTTTTCAGCCTCCAAAGAAAAGCAGAAGACATTCTCAGCTGTTTGAAAACCATAAAATTTCTAACAGATAGTTGAAAAGTCAGATCTTTAACAGTCACCTCCAGCTTTCGTTTGTTTGCACTTTTAAATTGTATTTTGAGGGAAGTAAAAAACCCCAGATGCTACATGAATTTTCAAAATAGTACTTCAAAAATGTTAATTTTACATTTCTGCTAGCATGTCATGGTCATATTTCAGTTTAGATTACATTACAGTATATCTGTGTACCACATTAGCTCAACATTACCACTGCCTTTAGAGGAACAGCTTAAAAACAATGTGTTTAAGGATAGCTTACTGCAAAGGAAAAAACTTGGCCTCATGAACACGTAACAAACGAGGCTGCTGGAAAGCTCAAATTCCACGCCTAAACCAGCCCCTTGGCTGGCCATATCAGGAAGGCGCGTGCCTTTATCGGCTGCAGCCTCTCCACCGCATAACGCCTACAACAGCGGAGGAACCTCATTAACGGCACGACCTGGGGACACCGTTGCCAGAGTTCATGCCGCGGCGGTGCCTGTGCCAGTACACATCCTTTAGGTTGCGTACTAAAGATTTTTCATGGCGAATGAGTATTTCAGGACAAGACAAAACAGAAGAAAATAACTAAAGGGCAGGAAACACAAAAACCCTGCAGAGCAGCAGGAGCAGCAGGCACGGCAGAGGTAGTGACAGACTGACGTTCGACTCTCCGAGTCGTTCAGATTAATGAGCGCCAGAAATGTGGGGTCCCACTGTATTAATATCCATTACATAATGCGCTTCCTCCCCCAGTAAACAGAGGATTCAGGATGCCTGGGGTATTGACTATCTCTTACCGAAGATAATGGGCCCAAACTGATTTTAGACACAGGTCCCTTTCCCTGGAGACAGTTCCTAATGATCTCCAATGTTAGAAAGGCATGACAAAAATATAAAGCAGTCACATTAGCCCAGCTAGATCTTTTACAATTACCTTAACTCCTGCAAGAAGTCCATCATATCTTATTCATAAAATTTGTAATTTTCGCTGCTTGCACTTACATAGCCTTTCTACTTCAGTCCATTGTACTATAAATGGAATATATGTTTATTTTTCATGGGCACACCAAACTGTCTTAAATAAAATAAGCTAACACTTCTCAAAGGCTGTTTTTTATTTTAGTTTTCTTTCCTATTAGTTGATTGTACCATGAGTGTTTTATCAAATTATACTACTGGAAATTGCTAATATTACAAATGCATAATTACAATGGATGTGGATGTTTTCTAAATACAGGTTCCAATCTGATATTTACTCCTGCTGGAAACTCTGGAAGGGCTTTGTTTCCTGTCTGTGCTTGTCTCCACCACCAGGTGAGGGTCTGTCCCAAAACAAATCAGTATTTTGTCAGCCGTACTGTCAAATTAAAACATTTCTTTATGCTTGTGAGGCTGAAAGCCACAATTTTCAAACATTCATTACATTCGCTGGTGGTAGGGAGTGCATACATACACACTGATACATTAAGAAGATGGCAGCTTTCCAAAAAAGCCTAGCAGCCAAAAAAATTAAACATTAGTAATTTATAAAGAATGATCCAAGTTTTAAGAAAATATGAACTTTTTGCTCAACTGCATTTTTTAAATATAGCATGAAGAAAAATAACCGTGCTTCCTGGTAAAATCTGGAGAGGGAAATAGAGCTCTTGAACCATCCAGGAATGTTCTGGTTTTGATCGCTCTCACTGAAGCCAGCAGCGTCTGCTAAGAAGGAACACAACAGAACCTTTGCGTTTTTCTCTTAAGTTCCTGTCTCACCCCTGTGAAACTCAGCTGGAGCTTTGCCACCTACCGCGGGGGAGGCCGGTGACGCGGCCTGCGGGACACCCGCTGCAGGACCTCATGGACACGCACCGCCTGAGAAGGTCCAGCCGGAAGGTCACCCAAAGCAAGCGCACTTTCCTACACCACAGTAAAGAGCACTGTCAGGCCGAACGCAGCCAGCCAAGAAACCAGTGGAGACAAAACCAGCAGATCCTCTGTCACCCCTCCTGGTTGCCTGCTTATGCCTCCACCTGCCCATTTTTCAACATCACTTGAATCCAGTTGAACCAGTACAGCCATGAAATCAACGGGCAAAGGGGACTGATGGCTCCAGGGTGATAGGAACAACAATAAAATCTATTAGGCTCCTGCCGTTTAACTAAAATATCTGCTAAAAGATCTGGTTATAAAGTGTGGAAGGGCAGTGAAATAAAGGAATGAAGTCATGGACATGGGGCATATAAGGCACCGAGCTGTCTTCTGAGTGAAGGGATGCAAAACACGCAGAGACATGTTTGCTTGTAGATCTGTTTCTCCAGCAAGAAGGACCCTTCCACTGGTTACATGAGGGCTTGCCTGAGCCAATTCTCTTTTGCCCGCTTTTCTGCTAGGTCCCCTGCGAGTCTCTTACTTCGTAACTTAACCCCCCTGCCCGCAGAGCCCCCGCGCAACAGCCGGCCAGCTGGAGCCCACCGGCCGGCACGCACCTTGCCCGCCAGCCCAGAGCGCGGCAGGGTTTGTCCGC